>NW_025780844.1:0-43985 GCF_021130785.1 Homalodisca vitripennis
TATTCGTTATTTAGTTACCAATGCAGGTAATTAATATCTTGGATACTTGTGTTTACAGTTGTGGCAAACATATCAATGAGAAGAGGCAAGAATGAGCAGGATTCGTCATTTAAATGACCAATTATTGAAATTAATATGTTGGGAATTTAATATCTTATTCGATTATTTTAAAATAAATGTAGATATTCCTGTAAATTGGCTGCTAAGATCCGTATTGTCATTGGTAACTTGAAGTATCACAAATTACACTTTATTAATATTAATGACTGAGGTGGCCTGGCCCAGCACTCAATCAGGAATCATTTTATTATTCCATGTTTGTAAAGTCATGGAGCAATGATGGCAAAAAGGTTTGCAAAATATATTATTATTCTAATGACCATAATTTTATTTTACAAACAATAAGAGATATTTCGTTATTTGTTCTAGTTTTTTGAATATCGTATCTGTTTGTAGAGTCAATGTGGAACTGTCTATAGGATTAAGCGACACAAGAAAATGTGCAGAGATTGAGGGTTCAAGTAAATTATACTTACTTCTGAAATACCATGAGTAACATCTCATTTAAATCTGTGTTTCATATGTCACTCCTCTATGAGCCCTGTTATATTAGTCAGTTGTTATCAGTCCGCCGACCAGTACGGACTTCTTATCAGTGGCGCGATGTCTGAACTCGTATACGCTGTGCCTGCTCAGTCTGGGTTCTGTGCCTAGAATAATAATTTTAATATAATTTTATATACATACTATAATTAAACTACGTCCTTGTGAAATGTCCGGGAAGTGCAGCAAGTGTAATTTGGATATTCCCGCGAGTGAAATCATCGCAAAATGTGTTGAGTGTTCTGCGATATTTCATCCCGGTTGCACGCAGCTTCGGTACTGGTCAAGCTATCACGAAATCTAAAATGAAATCTTGGAAATGTGATAACTGTAAGAGTGACTCGGCGTCTGTTAAAAGCATCGAAGATTCAATAAATTTAGAATCCATCATGGACGCAATATCGTCTCTTAAAAATGAAATCAACGCCAATACCAACCGGCAGTTAAACGAGGCAGCGTCATCCTTGAAAAAACTCTTCACCGAAGAACTGTGGGAAAAATCAACAAGAAACTGGATGATCTGGAGAAAAGCCACAATGACATATGTGTGCGCTGCGACGGGCTGGAGCGTGAAAGGGACGGGATGCGGGAGGAGCTGCGGGACCTACAGCAGAAAATGAACGACAGCGAGCAACACGCTCGGTGCGCGAACCTGGAAATTCTGGGCATCCCTTTGACTCCAGGGGAAGACATTTACATGTGCTTGGAGCATATATCAAAAGTTATTAGTGTCCCCTATCTCCAAGAAAGACATTTCTGTAGCTCATCGACTTCGATTATATTCGAGGAAGCATGCTCATCCCACCAATTGTAGTACAGTTCGTGTCTCGTATGGTGCGGGAGTCTTGGTTGGCAGCGGCGAGGCACAAGAAAGGGATCAACACCACGGAGATCTCACCTTCGCTCACACCTGGCAATGTAATACATCAATGAGCAGCTCACTCCACACAATAAGTCGTTGCTGGGCCGGGCCAGGAGGCTGGTCAGGGCAAAGAAGATCCACTTCGCCGGTTTTCTTCAATGGGAAAATCATAATTAAGCCTACTGAGAACACCGAAAGCATCCGCGTTCTGCACATGGAGGACTTGGACCGGTATGATTCGTGATTGACCACAAACTAGACCGGTATGGTAAAATATAATTATTAATATTTGTTTTATTTATAAATTATCAAAACGCAATTGTTTTTTTTTCTAATTATACTGTATATTAAAATAGATAAAATATTTTATATCATAAACATAAAGTGCTATGGTTTTATTTAAGTTTTCTTTTTTTAAATTTCGTTTCTTTATATTTTTCAAATTTCTTATTTAGTTTTTTTCATATACTTGCCGAATCGTGGCATACAATAAATTTTTAGTTATTATCCCTTTAAAATAAGATGTTTATATATTTATACATAAATAATTATATCATTTACAATTATTTCAGATGAATCGATTAATTTTACATTTCAAGTCTTTTTTGCTTATTATTATTCAAATCTTTTACGCTATTTTGAATTGAATTATGCTAATATTAACTGTGATTATTTAAGGCCAGATTTCTGTAAACAAAGGTTTCCTGTTTGTTTACCTTCAGTTCCATTCATATTTTAGTTTAATTTAATTTGATACCTTATTGGAAGATTCTTTACAGCGCCATATATTATTAAGTAATAGGAAACACAAGTCTGTTGCAGCGACAATAATTAAATAAAATAAATGTAAAAATGTTACTCTTGTGATGTCATTAAAATTATATATACATAGTCAGTTTCTAGGAACTCTGGCAAATAAGTCAAGGTGCAGACAAGCTAACAAGTTTATACATTTTAACAATATGTTTAATAGTTATTAATACTTCTTTACTGTTATATTATGTCTAACCACTGTTTCTTCTGCCTGTCTATGCATAAGTATGGCTATATAATATGATATGCCAATACTAAATTTATTTATATAATATATAATGTCATTGTGTACTTACTTCCAAAAAAATAAATTACTTTCCTTAAAATATGTTTCTCATAATTAAAATATTTTTCTAATATATATATATATTCATTTCAAAATTATCGCGTTGAGATTTCTTCTTGTGTTTTGTTCTCTTACTATATATCAAGGATATTAAGGAGTAAGTTCACTTACTCTTATAATAAGGATGCAAGTAAAAAAAAAAATACTTTTATGTTTATATATTTTATAAAGTAAAAATAATATTGGATAAGTAAATACTATCATTTAAATTAGTGATTCATTATATTCAAATACTTTGTTTCATTTATATATGTTATTTAATCTGAAATGTATTATTAGTATTTATGTTAATGTTGATTTCTATATGTTATATCATGTATGTATGTGTATGTATATATATATGTGTGTATATATGTATGTATGTGTATGTATATATATATGTGTGTATATATGTATGTATGTTTGTGTGTATGTAATGTATATATTAGCATTATAATTATATAGTTGTACATAGATCTGTGGTCTTGTAGTTTAATGCCACAAATTGTATTAAGCCGTTTTATGACTGGGCGGGCAGGCTGTGCGTGGGTTTGTGCAAAACTGGTTTCATTGGAGGGTGATGATGACAATGATGTCTATTTAAATTTATCTTGTCTGGAGTTAGATTCATACAAGGAATGTGTTTTAACTTTTAATAATAATGGTGGCAACAGTTTAAAAATTTTCCATTGTAACATAAGAAGTTTTTATAAGAATTTTTGATCAGTTAATGTTATATTTGAGTAGCATATTTGAACAATTAGATCTAATATTTCTGTCAGAGTGTTGGTTGAGGGGGGGGTGAGGAATGGACAAGGATTCAAGGCTTTGAACTTATCGCTACTGAGAAACAAAGGAATCAAAATGACGGACTTATTATTTTAGTTAACGAGCGCTTATCAGTAACTACCACTCAGATAACATTAGGTGACGTTTACGGCCTCAGACTAGACTTTACCTTATTAAATAAACCATATAATATTCTTGCTGTGTACAGAACTTTTGATAGTGACTTGAACTTATTTATAGACGAATTAGAACACTTTTACGAAGACATAGAATGTTACAACACATGCATTTTTTCTTGGTGACATAAATTTGGACTTATTAGGAACTACAGAACATAAGGACAGATATTTAAACTGCTTAGAGGGTGCTGGACTTAAGCAATGTAATTGATAAAACCTACTAGAGTAACTGACCGACCGTGTTTCCTGCCTGGACCATATTTTTGTAAGACATTTTAACATGGATCATGTGAGAACAGCTGTGGTCCACACTGACATTACCGATCACTTCAGTAACGGCCTGAATATCTCGGTGTCACGAGACATTACTACCACTGACTCTGACAATACACCTCGTTCTTACATCGACTACACTCTTCTCACCGACAGGCCTGGCTCGTGTCCGACTGGGCTCCCGTGTTGGGTTGCGCTGATGTTGACTCCTGTTCCGAGCAATTTATAAATATAGTTTGCAACACTATGTCCGCAGCTAAAAAAGAAATCTCTCATAGAACCACCAGACTTAAAAAATTAAAACCTTGGATAACTTCGGCATTAATTAAAATTGATTAGGCGTAGAGATAAACTTAGTAAATCTGTAAAAAAAACAACCTTTTAATTTACAATTAAAAACCGATTATAGGAATCTTAGACATCAGCTCAGTAGCTCTATAAAGCGAGCGAAAAGAGATTATTATCGCGATAAAATCGATAGTTCAAAAAATAATCCCAAATTATTCTGGTCGGTAATAAATGAGCTAAGTGGAAAAATTAACAAGAGTTCTTCCTTTCCTATAAAAAAACAACTGCCAGCGGTTTCTGATATTTTCTTCCGATGTAATACAGAAATCTGCAAACAGCTTCAATTCTTTTTTTACAAACGTGGGGCAGGAGTTGGCGGATGCAATCGATTCGAGTGGGGTGCCTGATTGTGAATGACGCTTGACTTTAGACTAGACTGTGAGTTTACCCCTGAATACTGTGACTGAGGTGGACGTTGTACGTCACGTGAAAGCATTGCGGGGGGGCTCTGCCGCCCGGCTTTGATGGTGTTCTCTGCTGATGTTCTCAAGGCAAATTATTCTTTACTAAACCCTTGTGCCATTTAATTAATCTAAGTATTTTATTGGGTGTCTTTCCTAATATCTTTAAAATGGCTAAAGTGTTCCCTTTATATAAATCAGATGAATTTACCAATAAAAGCAACTATAGACCGATCTCCTTACTTAGCGTATTTTCCAAGATATTAGAGCGAATAATTAAAGAACAATTAGTATCCTACCTTAATCAAAACAATATTTTGAGTGGGTGTCAGTATGTGTTCAGAAGCGATAAAAAATGTAAACGATGTCTTATTTGACTTAAATAAAGAAATAAATGCTTCTATTTTCAAGAGGTAATCGCTCAAAGCTTGTTTTTCTAGATCTCAAGAAAGCTTTTGACTCGGTAAAGAGAGACAATATTAATTAACAAATTAGATGCTATTGGAGTTCGTGTGGAAACACCCTTGCGTGGTTTCTCAAGCTACCTTAGTAGGGTAATAGATTTCAATATGTTTCTGTCTGCGGGGTGACTAGTGATCCATTGTCAGTGGACTATGGAGTTATTCAAGGAAGTACTCTCGGACCAATTTTGTTCTTAATTTATATCAATAACATTTCGAAAAATAAATTTAAATTTTAACACTTTTTTTATTTGCAGACGACACTTTAATTTTTGTAAACGGTAATAACTGGTTAGAAGTGCAATGGAAAGCTAGAGTGATCTCATGACGTTAAAGAAATGGATTTGATCAAAACGTATTAACGCTTAATATTTTAAAAACAAATTTTTTGCCAATATCTCTTCGCCCTATTTGTGACTACCATTTGAAAAATTTGACAGTTCATAGCTGTGGAAATTATCTCAATGATTTATGCACATGTTGAAAAGCATAGATAAAACAATAGCTTACAAATATCTTGGAGTTATTTTTGATCATAGGATGACATGGTCATATCATATAGATTACTTAGTTAAAAAAATTACGTCGGTTGATTTTTGCTTTCAGACAGCTGAGCGATGTTCTTAGTGTAAGTGAGATAAAGCTGGCGTACTACGCTTACATTCAGTCTATGCTTTCATTTGGAAATATCGCTTGGGGGGAGCTAGTAAAACAACTCTAAACAGACCGTTTTTATGCCAGAAACAGTTGTTAAAACTCGCCTTTCCATAAAAAACGCCGTTACCCAACTGACACTCTATTTAAAGAATTATCAATCTCCTTACAGTTCGACAGTTATTTATAAAATCTCTCATAGTTCACATCTTCTCATAATTTTCACTCTATTTTTTCAGAAATTCCCCATTCATATAACACCACCCGATATGCCCGTGACACAGGAATAGCCACTTTACAACTATATAGATCTTTCTCCACAACTAATTCGTATTACATATCAAATATACTATTCAGAAATGTTTCTAGATTCATTTCACACGCTTATAATTTCTTTAACGCACAATCCTTGTCAGTTTTTTAAAAATCGTATCAATGAGTGGCTATTGCAATTAGGCGTATCAGAGGCGGAGATCATTATCACTGCCGGGTACAGGGGACCTGACCCTTGACCATGACGTTGTTACTATTACTAACCGAACACACACACACTCTCTCTCTCATCTCACTCCGTCATAAATGGATCCATTTAGTTTTAGCCACACATACCATTTTTTATTTCATTTTATTTTCCACCGCTTGAATAAAAACAATCACTTACAGTAAATTTCAAGAAGCAATAGACATACATCCCTTTATCTTTTTCTTTACCTTATTATATTACAGTTATATCCAGCGTATATTTATAATTTTATGTTGGCGGCTAGATGCAACCAGGCCTACGCACAGGCAGATTGCCCATGTAGGCTTTCCCAGTATTGTTTACACTTATTTTTCTATTCTTACTCATTTTACATTTCTTCTATACATAAGCTGCTTGTATATATAAAATAATAGTTATTTCATCTAAGAAAAGATTGTATATATGTATATATAAATTGCTGGAATAAAACGTTATACATTCATTCATTCATTCATTCATATATGACATATAGCAGTTAGACCTATTTCAGGAATACGCTTTTAGAAAGTCCATGTAACAAGTTGAGAAACACGCAAGAAAGATTAATATGTTGATAAAAGTACTTTTCTTACACAGACTGCGATGTAATAGAACATGGCTAGAAAACATTTTATTTTTCATTAATTGTTTTTGGTATGACACTCCATTAGGAGTACTTGTGAAATAATAATATGTGATGGAGCATGTGAACTAGATATAATTGTTATTATTATATAGACCGCAACCAGTCTT
This sequence comes from Homalodisca vitripennis, assembly GCF_021130785.1. Taxonomy (NCBI): domain Eukaryota; kingdom Metazoa; phylum Arthropoda; class Insecta; order Hemiptera; family Cicadellidae; genus Homalodisca; species Homalodisca vitripennis. The sequence continues at coordinate 6,964 of NW_025780844.1, forward strand.
ATGGATGTTAGGGAATAGTTTTCACTAATATAAAAATTTAACTATCGTTCCATTGGAACCTGGAGCAAAAGTGTGGATCTAGGTCAACGTTTTACTGGCTTGATTGAATGTAATGATTCTCTCAAAAACAGATACATTTTTCAAAAAGAAAGCAGCAATTCGACGTAATTATGTAATAGGCAATAAAATGATGTTAAATTTACATTTACGCAGCATTCAAAATTACTTTTTTTAAATGGCATTTATTTTTACATGCACTTATTTTTTAAAGGCATTTTCTCAACGCTAAGTCTAACTCTATATGGAATCTTAATAATGAGCTCTCATGTCTTTGTTACTAAAGGACAATAAAATCATACCAACTGTGACAGTTTCAAACATTATTTAATCAATTGAATGAATGGAAAATTGTATGAATTTGATTGATTGAATGATTGGTTTTGTTTATTTAATCAATGTAATGAGTAAACATAATTTACAGACTGATCTGTAAGAAAAAAATTGACAACTTTCAAAATTTTCGGCAGTTTTAAGTCTGAAAACAAGTCTAAAAGAAATACATGATTCTTCATTTAGTTTACCGTCAGATTTATATTCTCCAAGTTCGCAATGGTGGACCATATAGCAAAACCATCCAGTATAGTTTTTTTATTGCATAATAATTGTATATATTATAACGAAAAAGTACATTCAAAAGCGTAATACTTTTTGAAGAACTATTGAAAAATGAAGTAAATGGAGATTATAATAAATGTTTTTTTACTTTGTGATAGTTATGAAAAAATTTAAGTTAAAAAAATATTACGAAAGGACTGTTTTTTGTAATATAACTAAAAATGGAAATATGAAGGAATGTGAGAATGTTTAGAGGAAGTCATTTGCATATGCATACACCAAGAATTATATTTCTGTTACAGCATTGTTCTCTGGATTCAGTTTACTAACATGCAGAGCTCTGTAACGAAGCATTCATAAAGCTGTATAAATAATGAACTTTTTTACAAGTTTTTAGGGACTAACGATCTCAATTCTTGAATGTTGTAATTATTTGCCAATAAGCTAAACACCTACATTTATTCATAAGATATAAATATGCATAACGTTAAAATAATGTCTCATGTGATATGAGTGTTCCAAATTGTTGTTTTTCCCTAGTCCCCGCAAAATGAATATGATATAAAATTTAAATGAATGATACAAAATACTAGTATTACTAGATGAATTCTAGTATTTGTTACAATGTAGATATATCACACCAAGTGTTGCGTCAAACAGAATGTGCTGAGATCCAACGCATACTTGCAAGTGTATAGCTTATTTCAGAAATAAAATTCTATGTTTACTTGCTCCAACGTATAAAAGATAAATTGTATCAATATACAATCGACACTCAGCCAAATCCATGGTTAGACATAACTTCATATAATAATTCTTTCTAGAGATGATGTTTCATGCAACATGTCAATGCTACAGTTGAAGTCTTTTTCAAGATGAAATTAATTGAATTTGGTTTCAAATCAGTATCTAAACAATAAAAGTCTAAAAAAGTCATCATGAAATGATGTTGATCTATCTATTACATGTTAAAATATTTTACTAGTATCCGTAGTTTGTTTTAAATTTTATTTAATATTTTATTTATCATTTGAATCATTGCTACCCATTAGACCAATGTAAAAATATTCACTACCACTCAGCTAAATGTCATGGATTGGTATTGCAAGAACATTTAAAGCATTCTTTCTGATAGAGAGCTATGAACAGTTTATAATGTATAGGCCATTTAGTTTTCGTGATGTTGTGAGTACAAGCAAAGACATAAATGAAAATTGTTAATGACAACAGCCAGTAATTATTGTGAGGGAGAAATATTTAGAGGAAAAGAGACAGAAAAAAATGTGAAGTTTAGTGATCTGTGATTATGTTAGTGATCTGTCATAACTACGCTTTGAAATTAAGTCTAAATACAAGGGTAAATTATACATTAGATCCAAGAATAAGATTAAGTTTTTACTTCATCTCCGAAATAACTAGTACCCTTAAAGGCAGGCATGTTATTACATTATGAGTTGTGTATAAATATATTACAAAATCAATACAAATTTACAGTAAAATGTATCTCTTTTTATAAATTATTTTTTGTAATAGAAGGCTACCAATAAAGACACAATTTACCAGCCATATATCAACAATCCATTATGTTGTAGGGAAAACCAACGAAAATTGTTTTGTACGCAATGCACAATTCCTATAAAGTCAGGAATATTTTAGTGACAAATTCAAGCAGCTAATATAGTTCCCACTTGAATGTTGTGAAATGAGGGTAGAATATGATTGACCATAATGTAAAACCATTAGTTGGAGGAGAGTTTGTGTCTTAAATGCTTGTAGAAATATGAGATTGGGATAAGGTGGTAAATGGAGTTAAATATTTAGGAGATGTTTCATGTTTCATGTTCGTAATATTGTACTGTCCAGTTCAATAGGTTTAAACTTAGGATAGAGAAGATCCATAAATACTTAAATCCGTATGGTAGGGTTGGTGATCACATATTAAATCACACATATAGATCACATATAATCTTAGAACAATAACAGTTGTCAATAAATGTCGAAACACTTCATAGTCGCCATACAGGTATACATTACGTTAATTCATTGGACATAATGTACAAGGAGTGTATATTCATACATATTGTTGCATTGCACATGACAAGTTTATATTTTTAGTAGAGAAGTTACAAGAATTCTTATAGAAGTGAGAAAGATTGCGGGAATATCATTATATGCGGAATATGTTAAGAATGTCCAATGTTTTTGTATAGGTTTTGAAGAATATATTTAGTGGTAGGAGACTGAGGTGAGGTTTAAGGCTGAAGTATATAAATATGATTATAACATTTTTTTAATTTGGGACGAAAAGTACATACACTCATTAGGCTGACCGGTAGGTGGGTGCCTCCGTACATATTGCTGTACACTCGTGGGAATATATTTTAGCTAGTGAAGTAGAGGATGCTTCTAGTGGTATCAGATTAGTAAGACTCAAGTTAATGATTAGGACTTAATGCTCATGAGAATATATTAAGCCAGTTGAGAAAAGGACGATTGTAGTGGTATTTTAGATTGAGAGGTTGGAGGTAGAACGTTAAGAATGTGAATGTTCGTGACAAAAAGTCACGGTGGATTCATTTAATTGGACGGACCGAGGTGATAGATACTCATATACGTTCATACCAAGTACTGCACGTTATCCAGCAGAGATTACTTCTGGCTGGTTTGTACCTTCCAGTTGAACCCACCACTGGGCACAGAAAACTGGAAGAAACATATGTGTCACTTAAATCTGAGCAACCTTATGGACGTCCAGGAGTGGCACTTAACTAACACCGCAAATGTCGAGATTCTGGGGGTTTATGGGCAATTCGATAGGTTTAGTCTACTGTGGTAGATGACTGTTGGAGTGGGTGGGCTTTGTCCCTCATCCTCAGAGGCTTTCTTTTCTAGCTAGCCTCAACAAGGTTGTGCCACTCCCTGCCTACTTTGACTGGAGAGGCTGGTTCAGAGGTGGCCTCCCCTTTCTTCTGTGGAGACATGACTTTGAAATGAAGTGCCCTACCTCATGGATCTCGATAGGAGGCGGCCCCCTTTCAAATCCGAAATATCCTGTCACTCCAGAAGCAGCGCAAAGGTTGTTACAGGATTAAGTGCAATTTATAAGATTCTTGTTCTAAGAGAACAAAAAAGTTCTGCAGAAATGAGAAAATATATCACTAAATAAAAAACCACCAACGCACCAATGATGTTTGCTGGTATCCACGACATTCTATTAAGTAGAATAATAGTATTCACTTAAAATGCAGAAATAATATACAAGGTTGGTAAAAAGGCCCGGGACGGCTTAATATTTTTTTAACCGTTACAGATGGAGCTGTACGAGTTGGTACAATGTTATGGGGCATTAAAACAATATTTTACTTCAATTTCAATGAGCCGCTACCACTTCCAGGGAATGGCCACAAGGAGTCAGAAGAAAATCTTTAATAGAAGCATAGGTTGATATGTACATCAAATTAAAGTAGAATTCTTTAAACGGACAACCGAGCCCGAAATGGCAGCTATTCAAAGATAGCTTAAATTTTTGAAACTTTGATTTGTTGAATTTTTGAATCGCTTTAGTCATTTATTAGCTAGGAGAGTAATTTTTTGCAAATTTAACAGGTTGCCAAAGATTGTATTTTAATTTTCTGTCCTTAGAGGTTATCCAAAAAATGTCTATTTAAACATTTAAATGTTTAAAGGAAAGATCTCAGGGGTTGTTTGTTTTTCCTTATAAGTTGAACTTTGCCCATTAAATCAACAATAACAACACATTAGTGTTTTACCCTAATCAGGAATTAAATTTGTCGCTAGTTTAGTTTTCTTTAAGAAGTCTTGATGAGTGTAGTAGTTAACTGTAACATTAACATTTAGTCGAATATTTTTTGTCACTACAGTATGTCTCTAAGCGAGAGACAAAGAATCACATTGTTAATGATGCGTGGTTATAGTGATCGTTCTCTCGAAGTGCGAAATGTATTTAATGATACGTTTCCAGAAAGGAATCCTGTTTCCAAATCTACTGTTGGTAGAACCATAAAGCGTTTTGAAGAGACGGGTAGTATTAAGGATCAACCAAAATTGTGGACGACCACAGACAGCAAAGAATGAGGAAAAGTCTATGGACATCTTATAAACATTTGTTGATGACCCACATACCTCTATTACGTCAGTAGCATCACAACATTAAATTAGCCACTTTTCAATTGGGAAAGTTTTGAAAAATATAATTTTAGAGGTTATTAAATGCACTTAGTTCAAGAATTAAGTGAAGACGAGTTTTATCGCCGATTGGAGTTTTTTGAACTCATGATGGACAGCATCAATAGAGATCCCAATCTTCCAAAATAATTGTTTTTACTGATGAAGCAACATTCCCGTTACATGGACTGTCAACAGACACAACTACCGGCATTTTAGTGACATAAAACCCTCATTGGATAGCTGAAAAATACACTCAACACGCTCATAAACTAAATGTTTGTGCTGGTATTTTTGGACGCTAGGTGGCAGGACCATCTTTTATTGTAGGTAATTTAAACTCTGTTAAATATTTAGCTCTGCTTCAAAATCAAATAACTCCTGCCTTACAACATATCTCTGGTAATAACTTTGGAACACTCTGGTTTCAACAAGATGAAGCCATGCCACACTTACCCATAAGACAGTATTTAAAAGATGTTTTCCAGGCAAATGGAATGGTAGAAGAGGCCCGATAGAATGGCCAGCCCGATCTCCTGACTTATCCCCACTTGACTATTATTTCTGGGGTTATCTTAAATATTAAGTTTACCGACCCCAAACCGCACGATTTGGCAAAGTTGAGACTCCGTATTGAAGAAGAAGCTACACGTATTCCAGTAGATGCAATAAACAATGCCTTGTCAGCGTTTTATCATCAGCTGGGTTATTGCCAAGAAACCGAGAGAAAACAGTTTGAACACCTGAAATATGTTTACTAATTATTGTGACAAATTGGAAGGAAAAGTTAAATGTATTACATTATATTACACACAACTACTTATCAACATTTCAAATTCAAACCATCTTTGAATAGCTGCCATTTCGGGCTCGGTTGTCTGTAGTCGGATTAGCGGCATTGTATTTTACTAATAAAGACCTTTAATTTGGTGTACATATCAACCTATGCTTCTATTTAAGACTTTCTTCCGACTCCTTGTAAACCGTACCCCTGAAGTGGTATCGGTTCATTGAAATTGTAGTAAAATATTGTTTTATGCCCAATAATACTGTGCCAACTTGTATAGCTCCATCTGTAACGGTAAAACAATATTAAGCCGTCCCGGGACTTTTCAACCAACCCTGTATAATAAAATTTAATAAAGTTAAAATGACATTATCTACTAACGTAACCTCAATCCAGAGACTCATGACAACTCTAAATCAACAACAATACTCTACTAACTAAAGCCTATTAACCTCTGTCACGGTGTTGTGTTTCTACAAAGGCCATCAGTAACTTGGCGAAATAGAACTCTATCTTAAGTTAAGCTGTTTGTTTATCCCCTCTATTGAATACATAAATATATTAAGGATTCAATAATATTTTTATTATTATTTTGTAAATGATTAATAAGTTTAGTACATCTTTAAGATGTTAAATGGATTGACAGAAATGCTAATTGTCACGAGATATAGTGTAGTAAAACTTAAACTTAATTTCAAAGTCCAATTAAATTAATAACGAGGAATATTAAGTGTAACTGTCTGTATTCATGTTTTAAATGATATAATAAGTTTTATGGAAAAAAACAATACATAATTAATTGTATTTCAACTTATTCACACAAAATTATTTGTATGATTTTTACCACATGTATAAATATTATATTTATTAAAATCTTTTTTTTAAATCATGTATAAACCAATTTGAAATATTTTGCAATTTAGTTTTAACAATAAAGCAATATGTTATAGAACTTAATATTTAAATTGTTACTCCTCTCTTGGTGACATAAAACCGTTTGTACAACGTTAAAGTTTCCAAAAACCAACTGACTGCGTCAATCAATTACTGAAGTAATCAGTGATTGACTGATTGAGTGGGAATCTTTTGTAATTATTTTGATTGACTTTAGAAAACATTACTTACTGTACTGGTTTATTTCCTCATATAAAAATTAAAGCATTTCATAGAAAATATTACTAAAATGTCATAAATTCATTTTTTTATTCATTAAGAATAGCATTTATCTCTAGGAACACTTTAAAAAGTTTTCGCTAACGCTTAGCTAAGACTCGTGGAGTGAAATACACCATTATCTACCTAGATGATGTTCATATAAAAATGAAGTCATAGAAAACTTCAAATCTAGAGGCCGTTAATTTTCAAGATATCGAGCAGACAGACATACCTGAATTATTTAGGCAGAAATGATAGTGATAATTACTCTAGCCCATTCAGTAATTATGTAGGTTTATACTGGTATATAGTTAAAAATACCACAATTGATACGAAATGATATCAACTTCTAGTAAAAAGCTCATCATGCTTCTTCCTTCTTCATATTAAAGGTAGGAATACGCCACACTCCGTTTCATATAACAGGATTCACTGACGTCGCATGCATCAGTTCAAGTCTATACCTTATTTTAGAAAAAATAAATCCTGTGAACGCTTAGAATGTTTATATATATATATATATATATATATATATATATATATATATATATATATATAATAATAATTGATATGTGTGTGTGTGTTTGTGTATGACTACACTTAGTTAACTCTTTTCATCTAAAATTTTGTTCCATAAAATAAGATGAAACACGTTGAAAACATGTTATCAGCTGATACATAGTAGAGGAAGGTATTCTGCTAATAGAGTTCTTGGGATAGTTAGGACAATAATGTGGGTTGTAGCACACCAGTTTCATAGTCCTACAATTGGTAGGAATGTGTATATCGCTGGTAAACCAATTATTGTCCTTTAGTCTTTAGTTAACTTACAAATGTTAAAATATGTGTGTATATTAAGAATACAGTTTGGTAACGATAACATATATTGCTTAATCTATGAACAAACCCTCCATTAATTAGTAATTTTTTATTTTCGTGAGGCCTCTCGTGTTCAATGAAACACATTATCAGACCCACATAACTGACTCATTTCAGTTGACTTCGTTTTCATGCGTCAGACGCAAAAATAAAAACGGTTTGCGTTAATTAGGAACTGGTGGGAGAGGCTTACCTGCAGTCATGTATATTATGCTGAGCCAAATATTTATAAAATATCTCAGCGATAGAATGATGTGAGACACATTGCACTATCAGCAGTGAATGGGTGCTATCAGTGCGGATATACGGAGAATATGCGGTTTGGAATTATAGTCAAAGTAACGGACTACTATACGTTAACATTCCCAATACTATAACGCTGAAGTTAATAAGATATGATTTTGATTTGATCATTCTGTTTATGATTTAAACTATTTGTTTAAAATTTTAAATTCATCACTGGTAAGAACGTAGGAAAAAGAAATAAGAAACGTAAATAAAAAAATTTAAATGCTAATAAATTATGTAACAAAGATCGTCACTCAATGCTAAATTATTTAGTTCATTGTAATTGAAAATAAAATCGATAGATATCTAAAACACGAAATAAATTATCAAAATGCGGATTTTGGCGTTTCCTAAGTTCTGGTTAAAATAACCGTAAACAATAGTAAATTAAACTTGTAAATAATCCGTAAACATTAAGTATTAATAAAAAAATTGTTTGAAGTTTGTTGTTATTGACAGTGGATAATTTGAAGGAATTACATGACTGTGAATTGTTTTCTTCATGGTTTTTAAAATACAATTTCTTACAATGTTTAGAGTTATGACTTGTGGGCTATTTATATACTATCACTGCATTCTTTCAAAATTACGGGAAATTCTTTGTTTATTTACTTGTAATCTATTATGACGATGTATTTATTTTAATAGAGATCAGGACACAGACATTGAAAAGTTTATTATTTTTATTGCAAACATTGTGTTTAATGAGAAACTTATTATTTTAATAATACCACTTAATAAAAACCTAGTTTTAACACGTGTACGAGTTGTTGTGTATTAGTTAAGTTAACAGATGGTAGACAGACGTAGCCAGGATAATTTCAGGACGAGGGAAGTTTGATATTCATGCGCAATATATGGATGGTACGTGATGCAGGTGGTGACTCTGTTCTACATCATAGTTTAGTGTTATGAAAGCTTGCAACTGTCTTTGCATACTAAATAGAATAATTACATGTACAACAATCAGATTGTTCCTTGCATACACAAGCAAGTATATAAACATTTGCTTTCACATCACAAAGCCATTACGATATAAGTAACAATTTTATTTATCTGTCATATTGACTATAATCAGCCTGTAACCTGCTCACAAACAAACAGAAACATAATTGATAAAGCGGACATAAAATAACATTATATCGTATAAAATATTAGGTATGACGTTGATTCTCATAACCAATCAACGTCTCAATCTCAGGGTCTTGGCAACATTATTTGCTTTTAAACACTACGGTAATTTGAGAATTTGCCAGTAAATATATTTTACTTGACTTCCATTGAAGCAGTTTTGAATATCTGTATTTTTCAGCATAGCTACTCTATAACTGCGGTGTGACGCAGCTACCAAACAGTATATGTGGTAAATTTCAGATCAGTCTGAACAGTCTACTGATAAAAGGTATGGTAATGGACGTTTAAAAAACAATTCTTTCATCGAAAAAAGTATGTGTACAGTATAAGTGTAACAAGACACGTGTTCTCGGTCAGAATATTTGTAGTTATCCGTCACTAGAAATTGTATAAAGGACCCAATATGGCTTTCTTGAAATCATGTCGTTGCCACGTGATTATAGCAAGAGAACGGAATCAAGCAAAGTCGACTGTGGCTTCTACTTGGATGAGCGACCACTAAGCGATCCTGTCCTTTGAAAACAGTCTCGCTCAGTATTTCAGCAGATATCTTTATGGAATTAGTTCCTAGGTTAAGAGTTAGAGAGAGCTTCCTTAACCCAACTTCACCTTATAAAATAAGATGTTGTTTACTTTTACTAGTTTGTCCATCCATCTGTGCGATAATTCTCGAAGAAAGGCCCTGGATACTTGAAATTTGGTTCATAGGTTCCTGTTGGTCCAAATAACCTCACTATTTCGACGATTTAGAGATTTAATTGTCAAATAATAATCCACGTTTAGGTATATATTGATAGAATAGTCACAGAGACTGAAAAACATAGTTTTTTTTGTCTAAGAAACAAAACTATTTAGTTCAGGGTAAGAATGTATGAACGTCTGCTTGTTCATCGGACAATAAGTAATTAGTTACGTTCTGTCGGTTACTTCGATACTAAGTTATATAGTTTTATTAGTCACTATTTTGTAGTACTATTTTATAATATGTAAAATATCAATTTGTGTCTTAAAGGCAACTAGTATTTTAGCAGCATATTAAGGAATGCTGTTTTAATACATACAATTAGGAATAAAAATATGCATTTGTATACAAGCTACTCTTCGTATATATATGCTATTATTATTCTATAATAGCATATATAATAGCATTATATAATATATGCTATATTAGTATATATATATATTATTATTCTTGATATATATACGAGCACATGAATGATAATTTCTGTATTATGGAGTGTTATTTAGGTAAATTTTCTTAAAACTTAATAGTGTATAATGAAGTACTTACAAAAAATAAAATATATTTCTTTCAATGCTATTGCTGTGAGATATTTTGTGCTACAGCTTCTGTCGGCCTTAGCTCTAAAAACACAAGTTTGGAAATATTTACAAATAACTTATTATTATATAAAGGATCACAGAACAGTATGGTTTTAAAAATCAATAATTTATGTTTATAAATTAGCATGCTTTCTATATGTGTAAAAATATAAGCAGGTATATATATATATATATATATATATATATAAACAATAGAAGAAAAAGACTTCATATAAATCCTTTAATATTTCGACTTTTATGTCGTTTTCAAAAAGGTACAAAAAGTGTATATAATGTAAGAATTAAAAGTAAACATATGAATTTTTATAATCAGCTGAAATATTCTATTCTGACTTATACTGTAATTTATAAACTCCTTGGTATATTATAATAAAAAGGGATTTATATTAAAATTAAAATTTAGATTAATAACAGCATAAAATTAAATTAAATATTAACAATTTTGTAGTTTTGTAGTTGTACATTCATAAAAAATTAACAAAATTTTAATAAAATTAGTAAATTTAAATATAGACAATACATTGTTTTAGATTTGCTAGATTAATTTAGACTATTTTAACAGATCATTTCTTATTTAATCCAAAAGGTAATTTTGACTTAGTGACTAATTGATATGCTTGTTCTAAATTTTCTAATTGAATTTTTGAAGAATCTTCTGGTACTTTACAAATCCCTTTTAATCTGTAACAATTATTAAATATTTCGTTATGAGCCAATGCATGTTGCGAAACCAATTTGTCGTCTTGTCTGTTGGATGAAGACCGATGGTTATTCATCCTAATATGTAAGGGATTTGTCGTTAAACCAATATAGTCCTTGGGACAAAATTTGCAAGACAACTGATAGATTACATTTTTCGATTTACAGTTAATGTTATTTGAAATTTGGTATGTTTTATTAGTTGTGCTACTTGTAAAAGTGTTAGAAGGATTTAGAATTTTGCATGTAGCACAACGCTTGTCTTCGCAAGAATGACAACCTAAAAACTTTTGATCAGCATCTGAATTTGGAATTTGGTTAGGCAATAATTTAGGTCTTACCAGAAGGTTCTTCAGATTAGGGGCTTTACTAAAAATAATTCTCGGGGGTTTTGAAAACAAAACTATTTGTCAAAGGGGATGATTCTAAAATGTTGTAGGCTGTTTTTAATATATTGTTAGTTTTATGTAGCCCCGGGAAATATTGCGTAATAAATTTAGGATCATCTGTATAATTTTTCTTGTTCATGCTGCTGTTGTTATTTCTTTTCGATTTGTGAATTTGATTTCTAATAATCTTGGTAGGGTAGTTCCTAGCAGTAAAAGCTTTAGATAATGTTTCTATATAATGGTGGTAATCCGAGTTGTTTGAACATAAATTTTTTGCTCGGATTGATAGGCTTTTTGGTAAGGACTTTTTAATGTGAACAGGATGGCAACTGTTGTAGTGTAGGTAATGCATGGTATTAGTTTCCTTTACATGAATTTTTGTCTTTAGATAGCCGTGTTGTATAAAAATGTCTAAGTCCAAAAAGGTTACAGTTTTAGAAGAAAAATTCCAAGTAAATTTTAAAAATGAAAAATAAATTGAGTTTGTTTTAAAAAAGTTTCCAATAAAGTTTTACCATGTTCCCAGATCACAAAAATATCATCTATAAATCTCAGCCAAACGAGAGGTTTGTGTGGCTGAGATTTCAGAAAATCTTTTTCGAGCTTACCCATAAATAGGTTTGCATAGGAAGGTGCCATCCTAGTTTCCCATTGCTGTACCATTAACTTGTAGGTAATTTTGATCTCTAAATTTAAAATTATTCATTGTGAGTATCATATTAATTAAAGTAACTATAAAATTTGTGCTAGGTTTCGAATTGCTTGGCCTATTGTTTAAAAATGAAGTTACATACTGTTTACCTTCACTGTGTGGAATGTTGGTATATAGTGATTGTACATCAATAGTCACTAACAAAATGTCATTTGGGAGTGGTTGTCTAATTTCACTGAGCCTTTCGATAAAATGATCTGTGTTCTTCACATAAGAGTTCAAATTCTTGACAAAGGGTTGTAAAAGTTCATCCACATAACTTGAAATCCGTTCGGTTGGAGATCCGTAGCCGGAAACGATGGGTCTTCCTGGAGGTGGTCTTGAAGGTTTGTGAATTTTGGGTAATATGTAAAATACCGGTGTTCGAGGTGTTTTTGGGACTAATAAATTAAGGGTTTCCATATTGATGTCTTCTTTGGGACCTTCTTGCAACAAGTATTCTCTTATTTCATCGTTGAATTTAGCAGTTGGATCTTGATCAATTGGTTTGTAAAATTTTAAGTCTTGTAGTTGTTTTTCAATTTCGTATACATAATCATTAATATCTAAAATCACAACAGAATCTCCTTTGTCAGCAGGTAAAATTACTATACTTTTGTTTTGTTTTAAGGATGAAATAGCCCTTCGTTCGTTTAATGTTACATTTTCTTTTTTCTGTAGTGTATCAGTAAATGCAGGTTGAGCCAAATTCGCTATTATTACGTTAACAAATTGTTCGATTGGATGGTCAGGTGGCAGGTTTGGTGGAGTCCAATCAGATTTTGATTGAAATTTTGATACAGAATTTGGTATTATATTCTTGTTAATTGTAGACTGTTGTTGGGAAAAGTGAAATTTAAGTCGTACATTTCTAGCAAATCTGAGAGCGTCTGCCACAAAATTCATGTGGTTGAATTTGGGTGTCGGTGCAAAAGTAAGTCCCTTTTCTAAAACTGAAATTTCATCATCGGTGAGATTATATTTCGAAAGGTTTACAACATTGGACGGCAATTTACTAACCTCACTTTGACTTGAGGTTCTTGTTATAGGATTCTCAATATTTTTATTATGGAATAAATGTATTCTAGGTAGATGAGATCTTAGATCTTTGGATGGCTTATTCAACAAGGCAGAGTTATCTTTGGAATTAGCATTATAGCAATTAGTATTAGAATTTTTTGACCTGATGAGATTTAAAAGCTTTTTGGATAGGGTGTTCATTTTATTATCCATCACGCTTCGTAGTTCAAGGAGTAAATCGTTAATTTTTAAAGTAAACTCAGGTTGATTAATAAGTTCTTGATACAACATTCTCAATTTTTACTGCATGATCTGTAGATAGCTGTCTGTAGAGTTGAATACTTAGTTCAGTTAATTGTTTGCCAGTATGCGTAGCAAATACTTTAACCTCGTTCCGAAGTTGTGGTGGAAAACTAAATAAAATATATACACTTTTTGTACCTTTTTGAAAACGACATAAAAAGTCGAAATATTAAAGGATTTATATGAAGTCTTTTTCTTCTATTGTTTAAAGAAGCCTCTGAGCATTTATTTTCTGCATACAGTAATATATATATATATATATATATATATATATATTAAAACATTTTATATCGATATCTTTAATTTATTATGATTTGAAAGATTGATTATATGTATATATAAATTGCTGGAATAAACGTTATACATTCATTCATTCATTCATTCACATATGACATATAGCAGTTAGGCCTATTTCAGGAATACGCTTTTAGAAAGTCCATGTAACAAGTTGAGAAACACGCAGAAAGATTAATATGTTGATAAGTACTTTTCTTACGCAGACTGCGATGTAATAGAACATGGCTAGAAAAACATTTTATTTTCATTAATTGTTTTTGGTATGACACTCCATTAGGAGTACTTGTGAAATATAATATGTGATGGAGCATGTGAACTAGATATAATGTTATTATTATATAGACCGCAACCAGTCTTATGGATGTTAGGGAATAGTTTTCACTAATATAAAAATTTAACTATCGTTCCATTGGAACCTGGAGCAAAAGTGTGGATTAGGTCAACGTTTACTGGCTTGATTGAAGTAATGATTCTCTCAAAAACAGATACATTTTCAAAAGAAACAGCAATTCGACGTAATATGTAATAGGCAATAAAATGATGTTAAATTTACATTTACGAGCATCAAAATTACTTTTTTAAATGGCATTTATTTTTACATGCACTTATTTTTAAAGGCATTTTCTCAACGCTAAGCTAACTCTATATGGAATCTTAATAATGAGCTCTCATGTCTTTGTTACTAAAGACAATAAAATCATACCAACTGTGACAGTTTCAACATTATTTAATCAATTGAATGAATGGAAATTGTATGAATTTGATTGATTGAATGATTGGTTTTGTTTATTTAATCAATTAATGAGTAACATAATTTACAGACTGATCTGTAAGAAAAAACTTTCAAAATTTTCGGCAGTTCAGTTTTAAGTCTGAAAACAAGTCTAAAAGAAATACATGATTCTTCATTTAGTTTACCGTCAGATTTATATTCTCCAAGTTCGCAATGGTGGACCATATAGCAAAACCATCCAGTATAGTTTTTTATTGCATAATAATTGTATATTATAACGAAAAAGTACATTCAAAAGCGTAATACTTTTGAAGAACTATTGAAAAATGAAGTAAAGGAGATTATAATAAATGTTTTTTACTTTGTGATAGTTATGAAAAAATTTAAGTTAAAAAATATACGAAAGGACTGTTTTGTAATATAACTAAAAATGGAAATATGAAGGAATGTGAGAATGTTTAGAGGAAGTCATTTGCATATGCATACACCAAGAATTATATTTCTGTTACAGCATTGTTCTCTGGATTCAGTTTACTAACAAGCAGAGCTCTGTAACGAAGCATTCATAAAGCTGTATAAATAATGAACTTTTTTACAAGTTTTAGGACTACGATCTCAATTCTTGAATGTTGTAATTATTTGCCAATAAGCTAAACACCTACATTTATTCATAAGATATAAATATGCATAACGTTAAAATAATGTCTCATGTGATATGAGTGTTCCAAATTGTTGTTTTTCCCTAGTCCCGTAAATGAATATGATATAAAATTTAAATGAATGATACAAAATACTAGTATTACTAGATGAATTCTAGTATTTGTACAATGTAGATATATCACACCAAGTGTTGCGCAACAGAATGTGCTGAGATCCAACGCATACTTGCAAGTGTATAGCTTATTTCAGAAATAAAATTCTATGTTTACTTGCTCCAACGTATAAAAGATAAATTGTATCAATATACAATCGACACTCAGCCAAATCCATGGTTAGACATAACTTCATATAATAATTCTTTCTAGAGATGATGTTTCATGCAACATGTCAATGCTACAGTTTGAAGTCTTTTTCAAGATGAAATTAATTGAATTTGGTTTCAAATCAGTATCTAAACAATAAAAGTCTAAAAAAGTCATCATGAAATGATGTTGATCTATTACATGTTAAAATATTTTACTAGTATCCGTAGTTTGTTTTAAATTTTATTTAATATTTTATTTATCATTTGAATCATTGCTACCCATTAGACCAATGTAAAAATATTCACTACCACTCAGCTAAATGTCATGGATTGGTATTGCAAGAACATTTAAAGCATTCTTTCTGATAGAGAGCTATGAACAGTTTATAATGTATAGGCCATTTAGTTTTCGTGATGTTGTGAGTACAAGCAAAGACATAAATGAAAATTGTTAATGACAACAGCCAGTAATTATTGTGAGGGAGAAATATTTAGAGGAAAAGAGACAGAAAAAAATGTGAAGTTTAGTGATCTGTGATTATGTTAGTGATCTGTCATAACTACGCTTTGAAATTAAGTCTAAATACAAGGGTAAATTATACATTAGATCCAAGAATAAGATTAAGTTTTTACTTCATCTCCGAAATAACTAGTACCCTTAAAGGCAGGCATGTTATTACATTATGAGTTGTGTATAAATATATTACAAAATCAATACAAATTTACAGTAAAATGTATCTCTTTTTATAAATTATTTTTTGTAATAGAAGGCTACCAATAAAGACACAATTTACCAGCCATATATCAACAATCCATTATGTTGTAGGGAAAACCAACGAAAATTGTTTTGTACGCAATGCACAATTCCTATAAAGTCAGGAATATTTTAGTGACAATTCAAGCAGCCAATATAGTTCCCACTTGAATGTTGTGAAATGAGGGTAGAATATGATTGACCATAATGTAAAACCATTAGTTGGAGGAGAGTTGTGTCTTAAATGCTTGTAGAAATATGAGATTGGGATAAGGTGGTAAATGGAGTTAAATATTTAGGAGATGTTTCATGTTTCATGTTCGTAATATTGTACTGTCCAGTTCAATAGGTTTTAAACTTAGGATAGAGAAGATCCATAAATACTTAAATCCGTTATGGTAGGGTTGGTGATCACATATAAATCACACATATAGATGACACATATAGATCACATATAATCTTAGAACAATAACAGTTGTCAATAAATGTCGAAACACTTCATAGTCGCCATACAGGTATACATTACGTTAATTCATTGGACATAATGTACAAGGAATGTATATTCATACATATTGTTGCATTGCACATGACAAGTTTATATTTTTAGTAGAGAAGTTACAAGAATTCTTATAGAAGTGAGAAAGATTGCGGGAATATCATTATATGCGGAATATGTTAAGAATGTCCAATGTTTTTGTATAGGTTTTGAAGAATATATTTAGTGGTAGGAGACTGAGGTGAGGTTTAAGGCTGAAGTATATAAATATGATTATAACATTTTTTAATTTGGGACGAAAAGTACATACACTCATTAGGCTGACCGGTAGGTGGGTGCCTCCGTACATATTGCTGTACACTCGTGGGAATATATTTTAGCTAGTGAAGTAGAGGATGCTTCTAGTGGTATCAGATTAGTAAGACTCAAGTTAATGATTAGGACTTAATGCTCATGAGAATATATTAAGCCAGTTGAGAAAAGGACGATTGTAGTGGTATTTTAGATTGAGAGGTGGAGGTAGAACGTTAAGAATGTGAATGTTCGTGACAAAAAGTCACGGTGGATTCATTAATTGGACGGACCGAGGTGATAGATACTCATATACGTTCATACCAAGTACTGCACGTTATCCAGCAGAGATTACTTCTGGCTGGTTTGTACCTTCCAGTTGAACCCACCACTGGGCACAGAAAACTGGAAGAAACATATGTGTCACTTAAATCTGAGCAACCTTATGGACGTCCAGGAGTGGCACTTAACTAACCGCAAATGTCGAGATTCTGGGGTTTATGGGCAATTCGATAGGTTTAGTCTACTGTGGTAGATGACTGTTGAAGTGGGTGGGCTTTGTCCCTCATCCTCAGAGGCTTTCTTGCTAGCCTCAACAAGGTTGTGCCACTCCCTGCCTACTTTGACTGGAGAGGCTGGTTCAGAGGTGGCCTCCCCTTCTTCTGTGGAGACATGACTTTGAAATGAAGTGCCCTACCTCATGGATCTCGATAGGAGGCGGCCCCCTTTCAAATCCGAAATATCCTGTCACTCCAGAAGCAGCGCAAAGGTTGTTACAGGATTAAGTGCAATTTATAAGATTCTTGTTCTAAGAGAACAAAAAAGTTCTGCAGAAATGAGAAAATATATCACTAAATAAAAAACCACCAACGCACCAATGATGTTTGCTGGTATCCACGACATTCTATTAAGTAGAATAATAGTATTCACTTAAAATGCAGAAATAATATACAAGGTTGGTAAAAAGGCCCGGGACGGCTTAATATTTTTTTAACCGTTACAGATGGAGCTGTACGAGTTGGTACAATGTTATGGGCATAAAACAATATTTTACTTCAATTTCAATGAGCCGCTACCACTTCCAGGGAATGGCCACAAGGAGTCAGAAGAAAATCTTTAATAGAAGCATAGGTTGATATGTACATCAAATTAAAGTAGAATTCTTTAAACGGACAACCGAGCCCGAAATGGCAGCTATTCAAAGATAGCTTAAATTTGAAACTTTGATTTGTTGAATTTTTGAATCGCTTTAGTCATTTATTAGCTAGGAGAGTAATTTTTTGCAAATTTAACAGGTTGCCAAAGATTGTATTTTAATTTTCTGTCCTTAGAGGTTATCCAAAAAATGTCTATTTAAACATTTAAATGTTTAAAGGAAAGATCTCAGGGGTTGTTTGTTTTTCCTTATAAGTTGAACTTTGCCCATTAAATCAACAATAACAACACATTAGTGTTTTACCCTAATCAGGAATTAAATTTGTCGCTAGTTTAGTTTTCTTTAAGAAGTCTTGATGAGTGTAGTAGTTAACTGTAACATTAACATTTAGTCGAATATTTTTTGTCACTACAGTATGTCTCTAAGCGAGAGACAAAGAATCACATTGTTAATGATGCGTGGTTATAGTGATCGTTCTCGAAGTGCGAAATGTATTTAATGATACGTTTCCAGAAAGGAATCCTGTTTCCAAATCTACTGTTGGTAGAACCATAAAGCGTTTTGAAGAGACGGGTAGTATTAAGGATCAACCAAAATGTGGACGACCACAGACAGCAAAGAATGAGGAAAAGTCTATGGACATCTTATAAACATTTGTTGATGACCCACATACCTCTATTACGTCAGTAGCATCACAACATTAAATTAGCCACTTTTCAATTGGGAAAGTTTTGAAAAATATAATTTTAGAGGTTATTAAATGCACTTAGTTCAAGAATTAAGTGAAGACGAGTTTTATCGCCGATTGGAGTTTTTTGAACTCATGATGGACAGCATCAATAGAGATCCCAATCTTCCAAAATAATTTGTTTTTACTGATGAAGCAACATTCCCGTTACATGGACTGTCAACAGACACAACTACCGGCATTTTAGTGACATAAACCCTCATTGGATAGCTGAAAAATACACTCAACACCCTCATAAACTAAATGTTTGTGCTGGTATTTTTTGGACGCTAGGTGGCAGGACCATCTTTTATTGTAGGTAATTTAAACTCTGTTAAATATTTAGCTCTGCTTCAAAATCAAATAACTCCTGCCTTACAACATATCTCTGGTAATAACTTTGGAACACTCTGGTTTCAACAAGATGAAGCCATGCCACACTTACCCATAAGACAGTATTTAAAAGATGTTTTCCAGGCAAATGGAATGGTAGAAGAGGCCCGATAGAATGGCCAGCCCGATCTCCTGACTTATCCCCACTTGACTATTATTTCTGGGGTTATCTTAAATATTAAGTTTACCGACCCAAACCGCACGATTTGGCAAAGTTGAGACTCCGTATTGAAGAAGAAGCTACACGTATTCCAGTAGATGCAATAAACAATGCCTTGTCAGCGTTTTATCATCAGCTGGGTTATTGCCAAGAAACCGAGAGAAAACAGTTTGAACACCTGAAATATGTTTACTAATTATTGTGACAAATTGGAAGGAAAAGTTAAATGTATTACATTATATTACACACAACTACTTATCAACATTTCAAATTCAAACCATCTTTGAATAGCTGCCATTTCGGGCTCGGTTGTCTGTAGTCGGATTAGCGGCATTGTATTTTACTAATAAAGACCTTTAATTTGGTGTACATATCAACCTATGCTTCTATTCAAGACTTTCTTCCGACTCCTTGTAAACCGTAACCCCTGAAGTGGTATCGGTTCATTGAAATTGTAGTAAAATATTGTTTTATGCCCAATAATACTGTGCCAACTTGTATAGCTCCATCTGTAACGGTAAAACAATATTAAGCCGTCCCGGGACTTTTCACCAACCCTGTATAATAAAATTTAATAAAGTTAAAATGACATTATCTACTAACGTAACCTCAATCCAGAGACTCATGACAACTCTAAATCAACAACAATACTCTACTAACTAAAGCCTATTAACCTCTGTCACGGTGTTGTGTTTCTACAAAGGCCATCAGTAACTTGGCGAAATAGAACTCTATCTTAAGTTAAGCTGTTTGTTTATCCCCTCTATTGAATACATAAATATATTAAGGATTCAATAATATTTTTATTATTATTTTGTAAATGATTAATAAGTTTAGTACATCTTTAAGATGTTAAATGGATTGACAGAAATGCTAATTGTCACGAGATATAGTGTAGTAAAACTTAAACTTAATTTCAAAGTCCAATTAAATTAATAACGAGGAATATTAAGTGTAACTGTCTGTATTCATGTTTTAAATGATATAATAAGTTTTATGGAAAAAACAATACATAATTAATTGTATTTCAACTTATTCACACAAAATTATTTGTATGATTTTACCACATGTATAAATATTATATTTATTAAAATCTTTTTTTAAATCATGTATAAACCAATTTGAAATATTTTGCAATTTAGTTTTAACAATAAAGCAATATGTTATAGAACTTAATATTTAAATTGTTACTCCTCTCTTGGTGACATAAAACCGTTTGTACAACGTTAAAGTTTCCAAAACCAACTGACTGCGTCAATCAATTACTGAAGTAATCAGTGATTGACTGATTGAGTGGGAATCTTTTGTAATTATTTTGATTGACTTTAGAAACATTACTTACTGTACTGGTTTATTTCCTCATATAAAAATTAAAGCATTTCATAGAAAATATTACTAAAATGTCATAAATTCATTTTTTTATTCATTAAGAATAGCATTTATCTCTCACAGAGACTGAAAAACATAGTTTTTTTTGTCTAAAGAAACAAAACTATTTAGTTCAGGGTAAGAATGTATGAACGTCTGCTTGTTCATCGGACAATAAGTAATTAGTTACGTTCTGTCGGTTACTTCGATACTAAGTTATATAGTTTTATTAGTCACTATTTTGTAGTACTATTTTATAATATGTAAAATATCAATTTGTGTCTTAAAGGCAACTAGTATTTTAGCAGCATATTAAGGAATGCTGTTTTAATACATACAATTAGGAATAAAAATATGCATTTGTATACAAGCTACTCTTCGTATATATATGCTATTATTATTCTATAATAGCATATATAATAGCATTATATAATATATGCTATATTAGTATATATATATATTATTATTCTTGATATATATACGAGCACATGAATGATAATTTCTGTATTATGGAGTGTTATTTAGGTAAATTTTCTTAAAACTTAATAGTGTATAATGAAGTACTTACAAAAATAAAATATATTTCTTTCAATGCTATTGCTGTGAGATATTTTGTGCTACAGCTTCTGTCGGCCTTAGCTCTAAAAACACACAAGTTTGGAAATATTTACAAATAACTTATTATTATATAAAGGATCACAGAACAGTATGGTTTTAAAAATCAATAATTTATGTTTATAAATTAGCATGCTTTCTATATGTGTAAAAATATAAGCAGGTATATATATATATATATATATATATATATATATATATATATATATATATATATATATATATATATATATATATATAAAACATTTTATATCGATATCTTTAATTTATTATGATTTTTAAATGATTATGATTCCACCTATCATTGGATATGAGTTCTGAAATGTAAATAGCCAATAAATACGTAAATATAAATTCATCTTAACCAAAACCGTTTTGTAGAACCTAGCAACAGGTTTTTGTAATTTTAATCCTTATCCTTAGTACTCCTTGAAGTAAATATTTACATGGAATATTATACGCCACAATATTTTTTGCAAGCACATCTAATCTAGAGCTACAACAAAGAATGGGAATTTAATTTACGTTTCCCTTAGTAACAGTCCTTGGCCGTCATGAGATAAAGAATGCAATTTCCACCACTCAGGACTAACAGTTAGGTTAATGTTAATTGTCTCCCTTCCCTGTGACTTTGTTGTGTTTGTGTACTGGTCTTCTAATCTCATGTCGTTTTGATAATGTTATCTTCAATTTGCGTTTTTTTTTTTAACTTATTTTATATCTGAATTGTATTAGCGGATACCGCAAATAAAGTAAGGAATTAGGAAATGTGCTTCGTTTAATTATTGTTTGAAATTATTAATTATTGGTACATGAAAGCTAGAAATGCTCGCAATTTCATGCTATTGCCATATATTTATGATATAAAAAATTAGGTAAAAATTTTTTCAATGTTGATCAGAATATATAATTACTTTTTAAGAATGGAATCATACAGATACATGCAGAAATATGTAGAGACAGATTAACCTGTAGCATAATATCCTTTTGAAATTAATAGATTTAGATGATACTTCTTCACGATGGTTGAATTGAAAGACATAATGTCAGCGTTGGATTTGAGTGGTGAATTATTACTATCATGCATATATTTCTTAAGAATTACTGTTTATTTTCTTTTATTTGGAATTCAGTATACATAAACAAAAGGTTTGATGTTTATGTCAAGCTGCCACTCTTTTAAAAACAATTAAACAAACTTGGATTTAAAATTAACGTAGCTCAGAGAAGAATTACTACCGAATTACCGCTAAAATTTACTGCATACAAAGAAAGCGATAATTTTTGTCAATAATATTTGGTTTAAGTGCTTGAATTATTAATACTTGGTCTATAAGTATTACTATCTGGCAGTCAGATATAATACTCGGGAAATAGTACACTGTGAAGATAACTTGTCTTATAATCAACAGTATTTAAATTAAATTAAAACATGTGAAAACAATTATATTTAAATTTTACACGTTATCTATAAGAAAATAACACTTTTAACATTAATAAATAATTAAAAACGAAAGAATATCTTCCAGGTTACTGTTTAGGTTTTGTTACATTCATTAATTACTTAAAATTTTAGTCCAATCTCAAATTTCTAAAGTATCATATAATAATAATAATAATAATTTCTTTATTTCTCTTTCTTTCTTTTACATTTTACATATATATGTATACACAATTCATTCATAATACCAGTCTGTCCTTGATTACAAACTTAAGACTATAGTTTAAAATTAGACAAATAACAAATAAAATAGATACACTATGTACATTAACCAATAGTTTTGTATGAAAGAGAAAGAGAAATCTCCAAGGCTTAGCCTGATTGGAGAATTACACATTCAATTTACATTGTAAAAGCGGTAGCAGAAAGTTATTACAAAATAATCAAAGAAACAAAATTTATTAAATAATCTAAACTCAGATACAGTTGGTACACCACAAGCTTAAAATTACATCTTGTTATAGGCTAAATTGGTTACAGAATTAAAGATCTATTTGTAGAGAATAATAAACAGGAATAGAAAAGGAACAATGTTTAATTTCGAAAGTACAAAATAAAAGCTTTGTGTGAACATAAATTATAGTTCTTCTACGTAACTTCAATAAGATTTGTTCCCCCCCATCTTTCCCTGACCATACTGAGAAATCAGCAGCTGATAGATAAGATAATTATTTTGGAACCGTCAACCTCAAACTGTTCACAACCTGTCCTGAGTAGATAATGCATAATAACCTAAAATTATGTGATACATTATATGATTATGTGATGTGTTTTGAGTGTTATAGTGTGTTGTGATTAGTTAAAATTTGGATGTTTGATAAGTGCAGTGGTTGTGCTGTGATAATTTAGTCTACGGTAAGACGAAGTTTTCTTATTTCATAGTACATACAATTAGTCAATCAATATACAATACAATATACTTATAAACAATCATGATAGGGCTTTAAATAAAATCTCACATACATCATGACTAAGTGACAATATTGAACAAGAGAGACTCAATACTCTCTATTTCCAAAACCCAGTTTTTGACTAGTTTATGAAATAAATTCAAACTATTTACTTCTTTAATATTGTTAGGTAACTTATTATAAAACTTTGGAGCAAGAAAGCAAAATGTTTTAGTGAAAAAGGTCGTTTTCGGCTTCGGAACATAGAGATCATTTGAGCTTCGTAATTTCTGTTTATATACAACCATTGAATTACAGTTTCGGCTTTTAACAAAAAACAATTTCAATACTTTGAAAACATATAACTGCCTCAAATTGAAAATTCTTTGATGACAGAATAAAGGAGATGATGGGTGGTCAGGTGGTTTTTTACATATACTATCCTTAAAAACTTTTTTTGCAATACTATCAATGGTTTTAAGTTTGTGACATAAGTCCCACCCCAGCTTATTAATCCATATTGTAGTCTGCTATGCACTAAAGAAAAATACAACATTCTCAAAGTACCCCATTGCACAGATTTTTAACAAAATAAAATATTCTCAATATGTTATTTATTTTATTTTTGAGGGTCATAATGTGGGTTTTCCAACTGAGATCAGAGTCAAGAATAATTCCAAGATATTTTATTGACTGACTTCCACATATTTCTTTACAGTACAATGCACACTCATTAGCCTCAGTTAAGCAATCAGGGCACTTATAAGTAATTCCATTGATAAATTCTTCGTTTCCTCTTAGGCCAAAGTTGACGTATTTAGTTTTTTTCCGCACTCAGTATCATATGATTTTCAATGAACCACCATCCAAGACAGTCTAAATCAGATTTAATTTGATACTCTATTATATTAATGTCATTAGAAATGTAGATTAGGGCTGTATCATCGGCAAAAGATATAATTTGCCCTTTGAATTTACCATTGCAGAGATCATTTATATATATTAGAAACAATATTGCACCGAGCACCGAACCCTGAGGAACACCACAATGTATAATTCCAAAACCACTTAAATGGCCATTTACCCTAACACTCTGCCTTCTATTTTTCAGATAGCTTTCAAATAATTTATAGACGATTCCTCTTATACCACAATCATGTAACTTTTTCATTAAAAATATCGTGATTAACTGTATCGAATGCCTTTGCAATATCTAAAAACAACCCTGTAAACCTTTTCATTATTATTTATACCATGTGAAAACTTTTTCCATAAAGTCAACGATTGCTACTTCAGTACTGATTCCTTTCCTAAAACCATATTGATTTTTGCTAAAGAACTGGATTAGGTCTAAATACGAAATAAGCCTCTCTTTAATTGCTTTCTCATATACTTTAGACATTGTGGATAGAAGGGATATTGGTCTATAATTGCTGCACATTGACCTTGAATCTTTCTTATGGATTGGAATTACGACCGCTTCTTTCAGTTTAATCTGGGAAATACTCCTGTTTCAAAAGTTAGGTTAATAATGTAAACTAGCACATGTACATATTTTTTATAAGTTTCTTTCAACAATTTAGAACTCATTCCATCAATGCCAGGTGCAGTGTTACTCTTTAATGATTGAATGATTTTTGAAAGGTCATTTTCAGTTACAGGCGTCAAAAACATGGAATGAGTCATTCTTGTTTGCTCAAAACTATTCTTCAAAGGACTTTTACTGAAATTATCGGGCTTTTTAATATCATTACACATATTTTTCGCCACTGAGAGAAAGTAGTTATTAAATTCATTTGCAACCTCCTGCGGATCACTTATCTTTAGGTTGGGCAGTTTCCAATATAATGGGAGATGGATATTTAGTCTTCTGGCCAGTAATTTCGTTTAAAACCCTCCAAGTCCCCTTGGAATTTCCCTGATTTCTTCAAACAAATTTTTATAATATCTATCCTTAAGATCTCTTATTTCTATTTGTAAATTATTTCTAAATTCTTTATAAGTGTTGCAGTATTGTTCATTATTTGGATTGTTTTTAAATTTTTTCCAGAGACGATTTCTAGTGTTGATCTTTTTACATATTTCTGTACTAATCCAAGGTTTTAATCTCTTGATTTGTTTCTTATAAACGACAGAATATTTACTTTGTTCAATTATAGTATTAAAGGTTTCATGAAAATGGTTGTAGGCCACATTGGCATCTCTCGCATCAAAAACATTGCTCCAATCAGCATTATCTAATAATCTAAGTAGCTCATCATTGTTGATGCGATAGGTGGGAGTGTCATTGATCTTGAACTTATCTGCAGCTGGTGCACTGCTAAGTAAACAAACACCTGTCATACAATGATCTGTTATGCCGTTTTCTATAACTTCTGTTGCAATTTCAATATTTTTTCTATTATGTATGCGTATATAAATGTGGTCAATACATGTTTGAGACCGCTCAGTTATGCGAGTTGGTTCGTTAATAAAAGATTCCATTCCGTTCTCCGATAATACTGTTCTGTACTCATCTATGACTAAATTGTTCTTATCCAATAAATTAATATTCATGTCTCCTATCAGCATTAAGTTTTTGCAAGCTCTAATATGGTTTTTTTCGTAGGTAAGTTTGCAGCTCATTGACAAATACATTAGCAGTATGACTGTGTAGTCTGTACACAGCAATAATATGAAAATTTGTCCCCATAACATCAATAGAAAAATCAATTACATCAGCTGACACAAATCTCACCGGATATCTTACAAAATTTGATATGCTATCATTAATAAATACAGCTATGCCACCAGACTTAGAATTTTCATTTGCTTGCAAAATTAAACTATAATTAGGAATTGAATACAATGTTTTTTCTGTCTCAGAAATCCAAACTTCCGACAGGATAATTATTTTCGGTAAATACGAAAAACAAGGACATCTCAACCAAAAACGAATCAAAATTTGCTCTAAGGCTACGAATATTTAGGTGCAAAACAACTAACCCATTTTTTTGGTCTAAATTACCCAGAACCTAAAAAATAAACAAACAATAAAAACTAAACTCAATTATTTTCCTATTTATACTATTTACATAAATACTGTACTTACAAGCTATCAAGGTCAGACTGGCATTTCACATTTATTACTGGTCCGTTGTCTTCTTTTCTCATCAGGATTTTGCCTCCTCCTCACCCAGAGCCACTTGTATCCGTTGGTCCGTCGAAAGTCTCGTGCCTTTTTCAAGAGCATCCTCCTCGCTGGCGTCAGGGACTCGTTCAGGTAAACAGGGTTGTCAGTTCCCAGATTGAGATGTCTAGTTGAGAATTGGGCCTTGGCTCGGCGTTTTGCTAAAAGGTTGTCAGCATCAGTCCTCCGTACAAAATTTTACAATTATTCCCGGAGGTCCCTCAGCATCCTTCCTCTTGCCCAATGTATGGCAAGCATCTATCATCTCCTCCTTGATCTCCATCCCAAGAGCTTTGCCAACATCCTTGACTGTGTCCATTACATTATTATTTCTCACAGGGACACCCTGTATTTCAATACAATTCCTTCTTGTATACTGCTCTTGTTCTTCCAGCCTAGACTCAAGGGCATGCAGTTTTACTTTGAGCTGCACATTTTCTGATTCTAGTCTCTCTATTGTAGTAATAAACTTACTTAACTTTTCAGAGAGGTCTGTATTCACTTTTAGGCTATCATCTACTTTAGAGTTTAAGGCTTCATAAGAGTTATTGAAATCTTTACAAGATTGTACCTGCTGAGCCTTGAGGTCCTGTATCGCCTTTCATAACATCCTCCAAGGTCAAAGAGCCTTGTGTTAGGCTAGACTCTAAACGTAGGCTGGTCCGCCTTTCCTTCGCACAAGGTGCACACCGCCACACTGCACCTCCATCACCCGTGAAAAATTCGATATCCACCTTACTAAGTTTTTCACACACAGCATGAAATAGTTTTGAACAATCATTACACTGAATCTTTAGCTGGGTTCTTGTGATTGATTTACTGCAAGTTGAACAGGTCGACATTTTGAGGTTATGTTGTAGTAGGCTTCCAGTCCAAGTATAACACTTCACTTTACACAAGGCAATTATCCAATATCTAACTGCGAAAATTAATTTGAATAGCCTCCTGTATCAAAATAAAACACAACAGTGTACTGAAACTCACTTTACATAACAATAAAACTAAGTTTAGATGGGAGCTCGATAGAGACAACTGCTCTGCTTGGCCGCCATATTGTATGATTCAATAAAATATAAATGTTGATATATCTGAAAAATGATAAATTGAACATAACGGAAGATAAAGAAGAATGGAAATTTTTATGGGTTGTTATTTTTCTTGATATAGTATCCTGTTAGGGAGCGTATTATGTAATTTTAATGTTTAACTGTAATAGTAAGATTATTTATTCTGGTATCCGAACAATGAACAATGAGAGAGGAAATGTTGAGAGGGAAACAGACAGGAAGGAACTGTGAAGTTCAGAGTTGGGTGGTCTGTGATTATATCGGGGGTTGTCATTATCATTTGAACTCTCGCGTCGTCGCTTTTCAATTAGTCTAATGAAAAGTTCAATTTTATCTTAATAGGCTATTTCAAAATTAGCTAGGACAGTCAAAAGCAGATAATTTCACAGTTGTTTTCCTACTTTTTTGAGGATTGAAACATCTAATATTGTGATTATGTTGTAAAAATACTCCAAACAATGTATTATTACACTCATCGTTATTTATTTACTTACTGTTATTGGCTGAGCGCTAGTGAAACCTAGAAATTTCCCTTCTCTATTATCTAAATACTTATACAGCCGCATGTGAAACTGACTCACTCACTCACTGATATATAGATACAAATTCTAACATACTTCTAGAAGTGCTGGAAAACTTGAAATTTGGCATGCAGGTACCTTTCGCCGTATAACCAACAGGAAAAGTCTGAAAACCGGGAATTTTTAATTTTAAACCCCTCAAAAAAATTAAAAACCGGTTGAAACTGGTTAAAAAACTGGTGTAGTTTTTTGCTTTCGAGCCGTCTAGCGACTAAACCGTTGGTAGTTGCTCAAATCTAATTTTCAAGGGGTTTTAGCAAATTTTATGATCTACAGAATGGGCCCATTCTACTTCCCCGCATCTCTACCGGTCCACCCGAAACATGCTCTCAAATTCGAAAATATTGTCAAATTTTGACGATTTTCGCATGTAGATTTTTGTTTGAGGCTCTGTAGCGTCTAAACCGTAGGTTGTAGCTCGGATCTGATGAAAAATCGTTAGTGGGGAATGAAGTGCTCTACAAAAAAGGTCCAGTGACTTTTTGTCCTATCTCGTGTGGTTAAGCGTCAAAACGCGGGAATGTTTGACATTCCAGAGATTTTTTTTGCTTAAAATAAAGTTTCGAGCCTGATAGTGGCCGAACGGTAGGTCGTAGCTCAAATCTGATTGACCCGTCAAATTAGCAAATTGCGCGATCTACATAAAAGGTCCAGTGACTTTTTGCTCTAACTCCAGTGGTTCAGCCGAAAAACGTGATTATGTGCAATTTTTTTGTAAATTTTTACGTGAAACTTTTGTTTTCGGGCTCGATAGCGGCGAAACCATTGGTCTGAGATCGAAATAACACAGGCGTTGGAGTTAGGAAATGAGGTGATCTACAAAAATGTGCCAGTAACATTGTGCCCTATCCTCAACGGTTTGGCCGCATAACGCGTTTTAAAGTATTGGTTTTTTAAGTTTTACGTGATATGTTTTTTAAACTGCCCAGTGCAGTCTTTTGTCCTAAGCTCTGTACTGCCTAAATTATAGGTCGTCGCTTAAATCTGATGGCATAATCGAAAGAGAAAATTAAATTTCCGACAAGAAAGGTCCAGTTACTTTTTCTTGTATCTCTAACGGTTATCTAAATACTTATACAGCCGCATGTGAAACTGACTCACTCACTCACTGATATATAGATACAAATTCTAACATACTTCTAGAAGTGCTGGAAACTTGAAATTTGGCATGCAGGTACCTTTCGCCGTATAACCAACAGGAAAAGTCTGAAAACCGGGAATTTTTAATTTTAAAAAAACCCCTCAAAAAAAATTAAAAACCGGTTGAAACTGGTTAAAAACTGGTGTAGTTTTTTGCTTTCGAGCCGTCTAGCGACTAAACCGTTGGTAGTTGCTCAAATCTAATTTTCAAGGGGTTTTAGCAAATTTTATGATCTACAGAATGGGCCCATTCTACTTCCCCGCATCTCTACCGGTCCACCCGAAACATGCTCTCCAATTCGAAAATATTGTCAAATTTTGACGATTTTCGCATGTAGATTTTTGTTTGAGGCTCTGTAGCGTCTAAACCGTAGGTTGTAGCTCGGATCTGATGAAAAATCGTTAGTGGGGAATGAAGTGCTCTACAAAAAAGGTCCAGTGACTTTTTGTCCTATCTCGTGTGGTTAAGCGTCAAAACGCGGGAATGTTTGACATTCCAGAGATTTTTTTGCTTAAAATAAAGTTTCGAGCCTGATAGTGGCCGAACGGTAGGTCGTAGCTCAAATCTGATTGACCCGTCAAATTAGCAAATTGCGCGATCTACATAAAAGGTCTAGTGACTTTTTGCTCTACCTCCAGTGGTTCAGCCGAAAAACGTGATTATGTGCAATTTTTTTTGTAATTTTTACGTGAAACTTTTGTTTTCGGGCTCGATAGCGGCGAAACCATTGGTCTGAGATCGAAATAACACAGGCGTTGGAGTTAGGAAATGAGGTGATCTACAAAAATGTGCCAGTAAACATTTTGCCCTATCCTCAACGGTTTGGCCGCATAACGCGTTTTAAAGTATTGGTTTTTTTAAGTTTTACGTGATGTGTTTAAACTGCCCAGTGCAGTCTTTTGTCCTAAGCTCTGTACTGCCTAAAATTATAGGTCGTCGCTTAAATCTGATGGCATAATCGAAAGAGAAAATTAAATTTCCGACAAGAAAGGTCCAGTTACTTTTTCTTGTATCTCTAACGGTTATCTAAATACTTATACAGCCGCATGTGAAACTGACTCACTCACTCACTGATATATAGATACAAATTCTAACATACTTCTAGAAGTGCTGGAAACTTGAAATTTGGCATGCAGGTACCTTTCGCCGTGATAACCCAACAGGAAAAGTCTGGAAAACCGGGAATTTTTAATTTTAAACCCCTCAAAAAAATTAAAAACCGGTTGAAACTGGTTTTAAAAAACTGGTGTAGTTTTTTGCTTTCGAGCCGTCTAGCGACTAAACCGTTGGTTAGTAGCTCAAAATCTAATTTTTAAGGGGTTTTAGCAAATTTTATGATCTACAGAATGGGCACATTTCTACTTCCCCGCATCTCTACCGGTCCACCCGAAACATGCTCTCCAATTCGAAAATATTGTCAAATTTTGACGATTTTCGCATGTAGATTTTTGTTTGAGGCTCTGTAGCGTCTAAACCGTAGGTTGTAGCTCGGATCTGATGAAAAATCGTTAGTGGGGAATGAAGTGCTCTACAAAAAAGGTCCAGTGACTTTTTGTCCTATCTCGTGTGGTTAAGCGTCAAAACGCGGGAATGTTTGACATTCCAGAGATTTTTTTTTGCTTAAAATAAAGTTTCGAGCCTGATAGTGGCCGAACGGTAGGTCGTAGCTCAAATCTGATTGACCCGTCAAATTAGCAAATTGCGCGATCTACATAAAAGGTCTAGTGACTTTTTGCTCTAACTCCAGTGGTTCAGCCGAAAAAACGTGATTATGTGCAATTTTTTTGTAATTTTTACGTGAAACTTTTGTTTTCGGGCTCGATAGCGGCGAAACCATTGGTCTGAGATCGAAATAACACAGGCGTTGGAGTTAGGAAATGAGGTGATCTACAAAAATGTGCCAGTAACATTGTGCCCTATCCTCAACGGTTTGGCCGCATAACGCGTTTTAAAGTATTGGTTTTTTAAGTTTTACGTGATGTGTTTAAACTGCCCAGTGCAGTCTTTTTGTCCTAAGCTCTGTACTGCCTAAATTATAGGTCGTCGCTTAAATCTGATGGCATAATCGAAAGAGAAAATTAAATTTCCGACAAGAAAGGTCCAGTTACTTTTTCTTGTATCTCTAACGGTTATCTAAATACTTATACAGCCGCATGTGAAACTGACTCACTCACTCACTGATATATAGATACAAATTCTAACATACTTCTAGAAGTGCTGGAAACTTGAAATTTGGCAATGCAGGTACCTTTCGCCGTATAACCAACAGGAAAAGTCTGAAAAAACCGGGAATTTTTAATTTTAAACCCCTCAAAAAAATTAAAAACCGGTTGAAACTGGTTAAAAACTGGTGTAGTTTTTTGCTTTCGAGCCGTCTAGCGACTAAACCGTTGGTAGTAGCTCAAATCTAATTTTTAAGGGGTTTTAGCAAATTTTATGATCTACAGAATGGGCCCATTCTACTTCCCCGCATCTCTACCGGTCCACCCGAAACATGCTCTCCAATTCGAAAATATTGTCAAATTTTGACGATTTTCGCATGTAGATTTTTGTTTGAGGCTCTGTAGCGTCTAAACCGTAGGTTGTAGCTCGGATCTGATGAAAAATCGTTAGTGGGGAATGAAGTGCTCTACAAAAAAGGTCCAGTGACTTTTTGTCCTATCTCGTGTGGTTAAGCGTCAAAACGCGGGAATGTTTGACATTCCAGAGATTTTTTTGCTTAAAATAAAGTTTCGAGCCTGATAGTGGCCGAACGGTAGGTCGTAGCTCAAATCTGATTGACCCGTCAAATTAGCAAATTGCGCGATCTACATAAAAGGTCTAGTGACTTTTTGCTCTAACTCCAGTGGTTCAGCCGAAAAACGTGATTATGTGCAATTTTTTTGTAATTTTTACGTGAAACTTTTGTTTTCGGGCTCGATAGCGGCGAAACCATTGGTCTGAGATCGAAATAACACAGGCGTTGGAGTTAGGAAATGAGGTGATCTACAAAAATGTGCCAGTAACATTTTGCCCTATCCTCAACGGTTTGGCCGCATAACGCGTTTTAAAGTATTGGTTTTTTAAGTTTTACGTGATGTGTTTTAAACTGCCCAGTGCAGTCTTTTGTCCTAAGCTCTGTACTGCCTAAATTATAGGTCGTCGCTTAAATCTGATGGCATAATCGAAAGAGAAAATTAAATTTCCGACAAGAAAGGTCCAGTTACTTTTTCTTGTATCTCTAACGGTTATCTAAATACTTATACAGCCGCATGTGAAACTGACTCACTCACTCACTGATATATAGATACAAATTCTAACATACTTCTAGAAGTGCTGGAAAACTTGAAATTTGGCATGCAGGTACCTTTCGCCGTATAACCAACAGGAAAAGTCTGAAAACCGGGAATTTTTAATTTTAAACCCCTCAAAAAAATTAAAAAAAACCGGTTGAAACTGGTTAAAAACTGGTGTAGTTTTTTGCTTTCGAGCCGTCTAGCGACTAAACCGTTGGTAGTTGCTCAAATCTAATTTTCAAGGGGTTTTAGCAAATTTTATGATCTACAGAATGGGCCCATTCTACTTCCCCGCATCTCTACCGGTCCACCCGAAACATGCTCTCAAATTCGAAAATATTGTCAAATTTTGACGATTTTCGCATGTAGATTTT
Source organism: Homalodisca vitripennis (assembly GCF_021130785.1). Taxonomy (NCBI): domain Eukaryota; kingdom Metazoa; phylum Arthropoda; class Insecta; order Hemiptera; family Cicadellidae; genus Homalodisca; species Homalodisca vitripennis. The sequence goes on from NW_025780844.1 coordinate 40,405, forward strand.
TGTTTGAGGCTCTGTAGCGTCTAAACCGTAGGTTGTAGCTCGGATCTGATGAAAAATCGTTAGTGGGGAATGAAGTGCTCTACAAAAAAGGTCCAGTGACTTTTTGTCCTATCTCGTGTGGTTAAGCGTCAAAAACGCGGGAATGTTTGACATTCCAGAGATTTTTTTGCTTAAAATAAAGTTTCGAGCCTGATAGTGGCCGAACGGTAGGTCGTAGCTCAAATCTGATTGACCCGTCAAATTAGCAAATTGCGCGATCTACATAAAAGGTCTAGTGACTTTTTGCTCTACCTCCAGTGGTTCAGCCGAAAAACGTGATTATGTGCAATTTTTTTGTAAATTTTTACGTGAAACTTTTGTTTTCGGGCTCGATAGCGGCGAAACCATTGGTCTGAGATCGAAATAACACAGGCGTTGGAGTTAGGAAATGAGGTGATCTACAAAAATGTGCCAGTAACATTGTGCCCTATCCTCAACGGTTTGGCCGCATAACGCGTTTTAAAGTATTGGTTTTTTAAGTTTTACGTGATATGTTTAAACTGCCCAGTGCAGTCTTTTGTCCTAAGCTCTGTACTGCCTAAATTATAGGTCGTCGCTTAAATCTGATGGCATAATCGAAAGAGAAAATTAAATTTCCGACAAGAAAGGTCCAGTTACTTTTTCTTGTATCTCTAACGGTTATCTAAAATACTTATACAGCCGCATGTGAAACTGACTCACTCACTCACTGATATATAGATACAAATTCTAACATACTTCTAGAAGTGCTGGAAACTTGAAATTTGGCATGCAGGTACCTTTCGCCGTATAACCAACAGGAAAAGTCTGAAAACCGGACTTTTTTAATTTTAAACCCATAAAAAAAATTCCAATTCGAAACAATCGTCGCATTCTTTACCCTTTTCGCAGGCCTTCTTGTTTGAAGCCCGATAGCGGGCGAACCGTTGGAGCTAGCTTCGATCTGACGAAAAATCGTTAGTCAGGAATGAAGTGAACTACAAAAAAGGTCCAGTGACTTTTTGTCCTATCTCGTGTGGTTAAGCGACAAAACGCGGGAATGTTTGACATTCCAGAGATTTTTTTGCTTAAAAATAAAGTTTCGAGCCTGATAGTGGCCGAACGGTAGGTCGTAGCTCAAATCTGATTGACCCATAAAATTAGCAAATTGCGCGATCTACATAAAAGGTCCAGTGACTTTTTGCTCTATCTCCAGTGGTTCGGCCGAAAAAACGTGATTATGTGCAATTTTTTTTTGTTATTTTTACGTGAAACTTTTGTTTTCGGGCTCGATAGCGGCGAAACCATTGGTCTGAGATCGAAATAAGACAAACGTTGGAGTTAGGAAATGAGGTGATCTACAAAAATGTGCCAGTAACTTTTTACTCTATATCCATTGGTTAGGCCGCAAAACGCGATTAAATTAAAAATATTTGGAAATTTTCGCCTAAAAATTTACCTTTCGGGCTCGATAGCGGCTAAAATGTTGGTCGTAGCTCAAAAAAATTTTTAAAAGGATTTATGAAAATGCGTGATCTACAAAAAATGTTCAGTAACATTTTGCCCTATCCCCAACGGTTTGGGCCGCATTACGCGTTTTAAGTATTGATTTTTAAGTTTTTACGTGATATTTTTAAAACTGCCCAGTGCAGTCTTTTGTCCTAAGCTCTGTACTGCCTAAATTATAGGTCCTAGCTTAAATATGATGGCATAATCGAAAGAGAAAATTAAATTTTCGACAAGAAAGGTCCAGTCACTTTTTCTCTGTATCTCTAACGGTTTTAGCCGCAAAATGCCATTTAATTCAAAACTTTGGTTAAATCTGGATAATTCGATACAATAGGTATTCTTTTAACTCCAAGATTCTCTAATCTAATGCTCGGACATAAACTTTCCCTGAATACCGCCAATCCAGTTAACGAGTGAATATACCCCACATTAGAAATTGGCTGAACGTTAGCTAAGCGTCAATAGTAGATAGGGATAAAGTGAATTTTTACTATGTTCACAGACACAACATCTTTTAAAATAGGCCCATGTGTCATTAACCCCAGGTAACATTATCCCCCCCGGAAATTTCCTGTTATGACCAGATAACCTCCAGGGTAAACTAAACCCCTGTTGTCTTCACCCCCGGTAACACTAACACCCCCCTGAAATTTTCTTGTTTGACCAGATAACCTCATGAGGAATTTAAACCCCCTGATGTCTTAACCCCCGGTAACATTAACCCCCCCCCTGAAATTTTCTCGTCTGACCAGAAAACCACCTGATTAAATTAAACCCTCTGTTGTCTTAACCCCGGTAACACTAAACCCCCTAAAATTTTCTTGTTTGACCACATAACCTCCTGAGGAAATTAAACCCACTGATGTCTTAACCCCCGGTAACATTATCACCCTGGGAATTTCCTGGCTATGACTAGATTAACTCCTGAATGTTTACAGAACAAACACCCTCCTCAAAAGCGGCCCACGTATCTTTACATTAAACCCTCCGGAATTACCAGGTATGACCAGATGCTCTTCTGAGTAAATCAAACCCAATGATGACTTAACCCCCGGTAACATTAAACACCCCCTAGGGAATTTCCTGGCATGACTAGATAATCTCCTGACGATATTAAACCAACTGTTCAACTTAAAATACTGCCTTAAGGTCGGTTTTTATTATGTTTGTACTAAACAATTCACGATAGCTGACCAGTGCAGACTTTTCTCCGAGCTCATTCCTGGCTAAACCAAAGGTCGCAGCTAAAACCTGACGACGGAGATAAAATTAATTTCCGACAAGAAAGGTCCAATCACTTTTTCTCGTATCTCTAACGGTTAAGCCACAAAGTGGCCTTAAAGTCAAAACTTTGATTAAAACTGAAAAAATTAAATAACATAGGTCCAAGATAATTCCGAATTCCGCTTATCCCCGAATCTGGCCAACACCCGAAAGGGGGCCTGGTGTGTGTCATTAACCCCCGGTAACATTACCCCCCCGGGATTTCCTGGTATGACCAGATAACCTCCTGAGTAAATTAAACGCCCTGATGTGTTAACCCCCCTGGTAAACTTTAAACCCCCCCCAGGGAATTTCCTGGCATGACCACATGTCTGAATTTTACAGATCCACTCACCATATCTCCCCCCCCCTTGGGACGTTCCTGGTATAACCAGATAACCCCCTGATGTCTTAACCCCTGGTATCGTTAAACCCCCCAGGGAATTTCCTGCACGACCTCATGTCCGAATTTTACCAATCACCAAATTGCTCTTATCCCCGAATTTGCAAGCGTACATCATGGGGGCCTGGGGGCGTAGCCCCCAGCGAGCCGAAGGCGAGTCCTATATTATATACAGCCGCATGTGACACTGACTCACTGACTGATTGATATATAGATACAAATTCTAACATACTTCTAGAAGTGCTGGAAACTTGAAATTTGGCATGCAGGTACCTTTTGTAATATGACCCGCAGGATAAAAGTCTGAAAACCGGACTTTTTTACTTTTAAACTCTCAAAAAAATTAAAAACCGGTTTGAAACTGGTTAAAAACTGGTGTAGTTTTTTGCTTTAGAAGCCGGTCTAGCGA
>NW_025780845.1:0-45663 GCF_021130785.1 Homalodisca vitripennis
TGCACTATAATTTGAAGCCTACGTCACTAAGCACTGACGTCACAACAACTACGTAACCATATGTGTGGAATAGCATATCCACTTCACTGCCAAGCTGTAATACAACTGGTAGCAGTTGACTAACACAGCTGCTTGGCCATATGGATGTCAGGCCGCTGACCTACACACCTTGTGTCAGCATTACTAACAGCTCTAGTCTGACAACAGTTTGTTTTGCAAGCATATTACAAAAACACATCTGACTACCACATCTGGCTACCAATTAATTGACAAAGATTGTTATCATGTCTCTAAGCACCCCTGTAGTATTTGTAATATTGGAGTTAAATACCAAGCTATACGCTGCTCTGGGCCCTGCAATATGTGGCATCATTCACGATGTTTGAAACTGGTCTGACAAAAAAATTTAAAAATCTAACGACTCAAGAAACTATGTCTTGGGTATGTGATTAAATGCAAACCCAAAACTTAGAAACTACTCTCAAACCGACATTGAAGATCTAGAGAGTAAGATACATAATCTCTCACAAAGAAATAGTCTGGACCATGAAACATCTCTAACCCTAGCTGCAGAAGTCGGGAATGCATTACTAAGTGAAAATAAGATATTAAAAGGAAAAACTACATCAGGAAAAAAATAAAAAATCTGAATACCACCTTGAAATTAGAAGACAAAGTAGCTGCTGCAGAAGACCTTATTAAGGACATCACAAGATGAAAAATAAAAAACTACAAACTGAAAATAAATCATTTAATCAAGAAACTTAACAACGAAAAGAAGCTTAGAGATGAAAATGACTAATCAGGCTGAATCTGAAAAAACACAGTTTTTAGAGCAGATAAGGGAACTGCTGTCATGTAAATCGACCTTTAAAGACCTCCTCAAATCAATAAACTTGAGGAACAAGTTCGGTCTAAAACATGTAGCACTGACTTACTTCAGGAACAAAATGATATTTTAATAAGAAGTACAAGATCTCTTGAACAAGAACTAGGAGAAAAAAACAGTTTGATTAACAAAATATCACAAAACTGTGACCAACTGACCAGATAAGCTGTGTGAACAGGCTCGACGAACTGCAAGAGAACATCTCCAAGCTCTCTTAAAAGCCTGTAAACCCATCTCCAGCACTGTCAGCTCATCTATCAAAGAAATTGACAATTCAGAAAAAAACCATACTGCCAGACAACCTAATGCTTGATTTGACAGAAAGAGCAAGCCAGACTTCCACACATGAATTTTATGACCTGACCAGGAGAGCCAGCCAAACTCCTACAAAAAAACTGAATCATGACTTGACCAGGAGAGCCCAGCCAAACTCCTACGAAAAAAAAACTGAATTGTGACTCGACCAGGAGAGCCAGCCAAACTCCTAGAAAAAAAAACTGAATCATGATTTTGACTAGGATAGCCAGTTATACTACTATAAAAAAAATTGAATCATGACCTGAGTAAAGAAAAATACAAAGTTTCCTCCAATGCAAAAAATATTTCTTCTAGGCGGGGTGTGAAAAAGAACATATTCAGTATTTCCCTCCAAGTCTCAAAGAATCAAGAAAGGTTGAAAAAGAAAGAACATACTTTCTCTATTGGCTCATCAATGTTGGGTAAGTCAGACAAACAAAAAATACAACTCTCAAAAATACCCCCCGATGTATGCAAAACTGAAGCCTAAAAAATCAAAGTGTGGATGAGTTTTTTACAAAAAAATATTGAATTCTACCTTCAAATTATAAATCAAAATCAAAATTACACTAGAAACATTGCCTCACTAATTTCCCCACCTCCTGAGACACTGCCCCAGCTTTCACCAGTTTTTTTGGGAACGTTGGAACAGGAAATACTTCAAGCAGTCCAGGGAACATCTAAGTCTTACCCACCCATACCCACACTATCTCCCCAGGAACCTGGAATGCAGATCCTTGTGCAGGCAGAAGTACACCAGCCCAATTCTTTTTTAGGCCAAAAAGAAACACTAAGTCCAGGAAAAAATACAAAGTCCACATCTATGAGAATAAACATTTTTCATCAAAATATAGATAGAATGGGGAACAAAATTGACATGCTAAATCACCTACTACACTCCAACAGTCCAGATGTAGTTGTACTAACTGAACATGGCCTTAAACAGGACACAATTTTAAATGCTAAGCTAATGAACTACACACTTGTGACTGCCTACAGTAGGGAAAAAACACATTAAAGGAGGTGTAGCCATATACAAACACTCTAGGTTTACCAAAGAAACCCATAGCCTGGATGTTGAAAATTACAGCCGAGAAATGGAGTGTGAAATATCTGCAATAAAAATAAAACTCAGTAGGAAAACACATTTATGTGTCCTAGGTGTTTACAGACCGCCAAATGGATCTTTAGACACTTTTCATCATAGCTTGACAGAGATATTGGACAAAATGGACGCCTGTCAGTGTAACATCATTATTGCTGGAGACTTTAATATTGACTCCCTGAAAGACTCAAGAGAACAAAAAGAGGTAACGGAACTCCTAGCATCATACAACATAACAAGAATGACTCTCCCACCAACACGCATAACAGCCAACTCTGTGACTTCAATAGACGCTATCTGTACAAACCTGGAGACCAACAAAGTGACTGTAAATGTTTCACATACTGGACTATCAGACCACACAGGACAGTTTTTGTACCATAGAGCTACCTGAAAGGTGTTCAGTCAAATCGTTCACAAAACGCAGACATCTGAATAAAAGAAATCTTTCTGAATTAAAAAAATCTCGTAGCTGCAGAAAACTGGGAAAATGTCTTAAACACTGACAATGTTGACGAAGCATATAATAACTTCAGTAATACCATTGTAAGAGCTTTGGACTGTACATGCCCATACAGAAAGTCGCAGATTACCCAGCGACGGTCACATATAAAGATGGTCTACAATGAAGAAACAAAGGTCCTGAAAGATGAATTTCTTAAAGCTCAAGAAAATTATAGATTGACAGGAAACCAGGAAGACAAAGCTGAAGCTGCTAGGAAAAAGAAAACCTATGACTTGAAGCTTAAACAACTTAGAAGTGAAGCAAGCACTGAACACATTGCACAGGCTAGTAACAAGAGCAAAGCAATATGGGATGTCATAAACAGTGAACGGAAAGCAACACATGAAACTTCAGAAGTAACTATGACATGCTTAAAAATTGGTGAACAGGAAGTGACAGATGCTACAAAAATTGCAAATAATATTAACTCCTTTTTTTCAAAAATTGCTGAAGAGACACTTAGGAACCAAGTGAGGCATAACTACTCGCAGGAGAACCTCACTGAAATTGCAACCCCTCTATCTATCCTTCATCCTGCAACAACTGAAGAAATACAGACAATTATAAATTCCATTAAACCAAAATCATCAGCAGGTATTGATGACATATCTTCAAAAATCATCAAAATCTGTGAAAGAACTCTTCTGACTCCAATTTTAGCTATCTGTAACAGGTCCCTTAACCAAGGCATCTTTCCCTCCAGACTTAAAATTGCTAAAATATATCCCAAACACAAACAAGGAAAGAAAGATGAACCAGCCAACTATAGACCCATCTCTCTCCTACCTACTACTTTCAAAAATTATTGAGAAAATAGTTCTTGCCAGACTACTCACACACCTTCAACAAAATGGCCTCTTGACAGACAAGCAACATGGCTTTACAAAAGGGAAGTCAACAACAACTGCAATTGCTGTTCTGGTAGAGTTCATAGTAGAGAACATAGAGTCCGGCAACACCATCTCCAGCGTATACTTAGACCTGAGTAAGGCATTTGATTGCCTTGGTCACGATCTCATTTTGGTTAAATTAAAAAGCCTAGGCATTATAAAAACAGCCCTAAAATGGTTCGAAAGCTACCTGAAAGGACGGACCCAAGTAGTAGAGGTGAAGAAAAATGAAACATGGGCAAACAAGTACTGTGCGATCAGATCCAATACCAACAAGAAGAGGCGTACCACAAGGATCAGTCTTAGGGCCAGTATTATTTATTTTATTTACAAATGACCTACCAAAGTACATGACACCATACAGTGAAACAATTATGTATGCTGATGACACTGTGCTCTTATTAGCCAGTAATAATAACGAACATTTGGAAATTGACACATACATATCTGTCAACATGGCACAACAATACTGCATGAGTAATGACCTTGTTTTTAATCAAAATAAAACTAAACAGATGTATTTTGGAAGAAATAGAAAGGACTCAACAGCACTCCCTGATCTTCAGAATGTAAACATGCTGAAACACCTAGGTGTAACACTTGATAGTGATTTATCATGGAAAAATCATGTAGACAATCTGTGCAAAAAACTAAGCTCTGCCATATTTGCCATAAAAAGAACCTCAGCAGTCAGTTCACCAGAAGCTTCAAAAATAGCATACCATGCCCTTTTCCAAAGCCACTTTACAATATGGAATAGTTGTTTGGGGGGGAACTTCAAATGCCAACCTGCAGCGCCTACTGAAATTGCAAAAGAGGGCTCTCAGAATAATGACTGGTCAAGGCCCAAGAGAAAGTTGTAGAAATACATTCAAGGATTTGAAGATTCTTACAGTTATTTCCATTTACATATTGGAAAACTGTTCTCTTTTGTGTTACTAGAGACCTAACAAGGCATAGAGATCTGCATGGACACAACACAAGACATGCAGGCAACTTCCACCTTCCGGCACACAGAACAGCCACCTATGCAAAAAAACCATCTTATGCTGGAATCAAGATATATAACACACTGCCTGAAGACTTGAAGACCAACAGCCCACAGAACCTGAAGAAGGAACTCCGGACCTGGCTCCAGGAAAGACCCTTCTACAGCATGGAAGAGTTCTTCAATTGGAGGGACAATGCATGAAGACCCAACTCATGAGGAAGAAGATATTTTTTGTCTTTAAACTTGACATGTATTCTAATCTTGATGATTATGAATAAAGAATTTCTGATTTCTGATTTCTGATTTCTGATTTCTTTGAATTTTTTGTACGAATTTTGAGATGTGGGGGAAGCTTGTTATACAATTTTCAGAGCTGAGTAGTAAACTCCAGCTTCATATAAGGTTAATCAGTGGACTGGATACTGAAGATCTCTGTATCTAAGCTACAGTTACGTTCATACTGGTGTTTATTGAATATTTTATGTACATACTATGGAGCAAAGTCATAATTTCTAAATTCAATTAAAAGGGTCTGCTTTTAAAAATTACTGTGTGAATAAACTGCCAATATTACAATTGGTTCCTCTCACAGGTGTAATGGTGCTTTTGGTGGGTAATTTCAGCTACAAAATGTTTGCAAATACCTTTAAATAATAATTTGCTTTTTTTCTTTGTCAAAAAAACTCTATTGACTTGAGGAACAAAGATTCAACATGCAATACCTAAAGGGCTGGCTGCCATTGCAAAATAGTCGAAGTGGTGTGAAGGATCAAAAGGTGAGAGTACCAGGCCTTATATAGTACTCATCCTTATAAATCTCTTGAAGGCCTCATCACTCTTTGCAGTCCATTAGTCGTTGTTGCGATAGTGAAGCTCGCAATGTATTATGATTGTGTATAGGTGTTCCACCATAATATAATTTTTAAGGGGAGGGACCATGAAGAATGTTGGGTAGGGGCCCCAAATCCTTACTGTCACCACTGCTCATTAGGAAAACTATTCATTTTGTGCAGGTTTTCTCAGTGGAACAGTCATGATAACATTTCTCTGAAAGATGGAAGCACAGTACATCACTGATTCTATGAACCTCCTTAGCTCGTTAATTGATAAGGGAGTACAGATTGAGGTGATACGTCTTTTCTGGTATGGTAACTTCAAAATTGTGACTACCAAGTGATGCCTTATCTGATATTCGTTTACACAACATACTCTGTCTCTATAACCTTTGGTAGCCAACGTGTTTATTCTCAATTGCACTTAATTATATAACCTAGTAACTTCATTCCTTGAAGAAATCACATTTTCACCAATAATCAATGTATAAAAGATATTGGACAAGATATCCTCAAAAAAAACATAAAATATTGTACAGGCTGAACTTCTAAAACCAATCCTTAACGTTACTAACTGTTTATACAGGACAAATTTCAAAAAAAAAACCTAAAACCGGTCAACAATATACCCTAAATATAAACAAGGAAACAAAGATGAAGCAATAAACTACCGCCCCATTTCATTACTACAAACTTTATCAAAAATAATAGAGAAGATCACTCTCTAGACTTCTCACTCATCTACAAGACAACAACCTCCTATTTAATAATCAACGTGCATTCAAAAAAGAATGATCTACGTAAACTGCAATAATGGATCTTGTTGAATATATTACAGACAACCTGGAGGTACTACAGACACCATCACTGGTATCTTTTTAGACTTGAGCAAAAGTTTTTAACTGTCTTGGCCATACTGAAGGTCTCTGTATCTCAGCTACAGTTACGTTCATACTGGTGTCTATTGAATATTTTATGTACCGTACATACAGAGAGCTTCAAACTCTTGGCGTCTAGCAGTCAGTCTTAAAATGGTTTGAGAGCATCTGAGTGAAAGATATCAAGTTGTAGAAGTTAAAACAGAGAAGAATTGAAGGCACTTGCACTGCCCATCTATGACTTGAGGGGTCCCTCCCTCAAGACTTCTCAGTCTTTGGAACAGTGCTATATATTCTATTCACCAATAACCTGCCAATATTCTTTGAAAACTACATGAATTCAATCATGTACACAGACAATACTGCATTACCCTCAGTCTAAAAGGATGTTGGACAGCTGGAAAATAATCTCCTACATCTCATTCAATAAGTCTTAACAATATTACATACACAATGATCTGGTCTTAAACCCCCAAATTCCTTATATTCAAGATAAAGAAGATATGAACTATTTAGGAATAACACTAAATAATACATTAACATGGACGAATCAAACTGACAACTTAAGCCTAAAGTTAAATTCATCATTTTATGCTTACGCGAAAGATGACCCATGTAACGAGCACTCTTGAGTACACCAAAATACCAAAACTATGTGCTATTTGAAAAGTCACCTCAGATATGAGATAGCAGCATGGGAAGGCACAATTCAATTTAACCTATAGAAATTCCTCAAAATACAGAAGAAAGTAATGTGGTTAATAGCCACGCTAGGACCTAGAGAAAGTTGTTGTTGCTACTTTTAAAGAATTGAAAATACTGAGACTATTCTATATACTCTAGAAAACAATATTGTACTTCTTATCAAGAGTCCTTCCTGGGAAATGGTGATATCCATGAGCGTAATACAAGATTAATCCACTTGTTTTCTGTCAAGATCTCCACACAGAACAGCTGTATTTTAGAGAGAAAAAAAACAACCTAAACCACATGAAAAATGACAACAGCAATAAAGAACTGGCTCCTGCAAAGAATCATCTACACAGTGAAAAGAATCTTTCACAGGAGACAGATAGACATGTAAATTAAGATTAACATGAACTTTTATAATTTACAATAAATTATGTACATTTTCTATAACTGATGCTACTTACAATCTTAAAAATTATCAGTAAAGAATTCCTGATTTTTATAAAACAAAATTTGAACATCTCAAATAGGAAGATTAATATATGTTATGGTGAAAGAAATATATTAATTTGACTTGCACTTTTTTTACTTTGTCGTGCAGGAACAACTTCATCACAATAAACAGTTTTTTTAACATCATGAAGGACTGCTAGATGATTCTATTCAGTTCAGCAGTGAGCCATTTTGATTGAAAAATATATAACCTATTTATTTACTCTTACATTGTGATTATGGCTTTCAACCTCACTAGAATATTAGTCCAAAGAATTGTTATATAAGCTTAATTGGTAAAACTATCTACTGACTATTCCTGAAGTTGTTCAGAAGGTCATCATCGCCTTTCTTGATATTATAGTAAAAGTTCTTTCAAATTTAGTTAATGTCTTTACTGCCAAGAAACAGAAAATTAGTAGGCTGCAGGCAAAGATCAACCTTAACCATTGTTCATTTCTCGTATAATACTTCATTGCAATGGAGTTTTTACTAAAATAGTATGTACGCCATGTAATACAATCCTCATTGTGTTAAACTGGGACAAAAGTATAAATGCAAAAATTTAGTGATGACTTTGAAATGGGAATTTAAAGAAAACTAAAACAAGATTTTAAAATGCTTTTATAAAAGCTATTTATGAATAAAAAAGATAACATTTCAATGTAATTTAAAATTCTAAACAAGAAAACTATAGAATTTATAAGTATAAAAACAGTAAAAAAAACGAATTCGAAAAGATAAGTTAAAAAAATAACAGTTAAATAAGTTAACAATAAAAAATTAAGATGAATATTTTATAAACCAACAATAACAACAATAGGATACTTCAATTAAATTTTGGACAATTTACATTTAAAACTCCTCTTACTGAGCATAGAAAGCATTTTTATTTGATAATAATTCACTTTATTCTATTATTAAGTAACTTTTTAATATAAACTGAAGATAAAGTTAAATAATTAATTTGGTGCTAACTTTGTAAAACCTCTAGTAAGGCTTTCTGAAACTAAAATTAGTAAGGATGTCATTCCTGTGAGAGTAAGATAACTAATTATGACTTATTACATAATGTATGGTCTTTTAAGAAGACTGAGATTGTTTGTAATGAACAATAAATAGTTAAATGCAAATTCTAAATAAACTGTTTAAAATGCTTACATAAACAAGATTGGCTACATTGAGCATCTCTATTATCCCCGATAATTATCCAGATTGCCATCATATGCAGATTACACACAATACATACAATTATATAAGGAACTTGAACAATAATGAAACCACTCATAAAAAAGTCCCATTAAGATTTGAGAAAAAATTCTCAATATTCAATGTGGAACTCCACATGTTGCTTTATAAGCAAGTTTAGGCACTTGTACAGGTCCAATATTTCATCCACCAGGTGACCAGCCTCCGATCTTCTCAGCTACAGTTTGTGAACACTCCAAAGCAGCTCAAATATCACAGACAACACTTCTTCCAATTTAAGATCTTTCGGGAATGTGTAAAATATCTTTGCAGGAAGGCCACGCAATCCAGCTTCTACTGCATACAAATGTTTATTGTCAGTTTGTCAGAGTGAAGAGCACAGCTGAGCATACTTATTAGCTTCACGCTCATGTTGGAATGTTGATACTGATATCAAATCTAAATGTTTAATTGCAGTCAAGAATACACATTCAATTTAAATTATTAGATCAAATTTTTTTTATTTATCACACATCAAGGCCATATTCAAACTTACAACACTCAAACATTCACTCCATGCCTATAACACCAACTTCCAGCGTTGGAGTTAGTTTCCTGTGAAGTGGTCTCCCAGTTGAACGCCAGAAACTAATCAACAAAAAGTTTTTGACACCAGGCAGAATTTGGTACAAGTTTTTTACGCCTTGGGCATTGGGGCATTTTTAGTAATTGAGTTTGAGCAACCTATAAAATGAACACCTGCCTTTGAAGTCAAATGTTCATAAACCGCCGTTCTGTGCATTCCCGAATGGTAGTCATCCCTGCCTCTAATTTCATATTCATATAAATTTTGTTCACTGATTAAGGCACAATTAGACAAACAAAATAAGGTTGTTTCTAAGATGTAGAGTCAAGAGCAATGTCAACAATTACAAATTTGTGATCCACTGTACTACAAAGTTGTACTCAAGTTCAAATTAGCGATAATGCAAATTGCTACTTTTTGTAATTTGAAAACTCTCATAAAATGGTTGTATGCACAGGCTTCCCTCAATGATTCCATATGAAAGGTGCGGATAAATTAAGCTGTAATACGCCGTAATCCAATATGACTCAGGCAATATTTTGCCAAAGATCTTCTGAGGATAATTTGGTACAAACATGATCAATGTGATTTTTCCATGTCAAGCCTCAACCCAGGTGTATTCCAAGGAACTTTGAAGAATAGACTTCTTCCAATAATATTTCTGCGACCAAACAGCAGGACATCTTTCAATGTTTATAGAAGATTAAGGCTATTGAAATGTTGACACAATTGTTAAGGTCAACAAAGGCCTTTAATTCCAGACTTTGTTTTGAGCTTCCTCCAAAAACAGTTATGTCATCTTTCAATGTCATTGACATGATTCAGGTGATTATTTAATGTCATTGACAGGAAAAGAATTGGACTGAATATTGAACTCATAGCTCAGTGCAATAGTTTTGCAATTTGGACAACCTGTGTTCTATGATTTGAAAATGAACTAATCCATAAAAGTGGCCACATCTCGAATGCTGTGGGATTCTAATTTGTCAAGCAGTGTTTAATGGTCAACACAGTCAAATGCTTTAGAAAGGTCAAGAAATAATCTGAAATATGTGATTATGACCAATATTTTTTACAACCTTATCAACAAAATTCATAATAGTGTCAATTGTCTATTCTTTCTGAAACCAAATTTTCTTCTGAAAGCTGGTTGTTTGTTCAAACAATTTAGCATTCTTGACACAAAGTTTTTTAGAATATTTTGCTAGGTACAAGCAAAATAGAGACCGGCCCGATAGTTATTTACTGAATTGGAGTTTTATTTCTTACAAATTGGATGCACTTTTGTAACTTTTAGGAGAGAGGAAAAGACTCCTGTTTGAAAAGGAGTGCTTTGAGGATTTTTATGACCTACATTGACGTCAAATTAATATCATTAGAATTTTTGTTTGGAAGTTCTTGAATTATTTGAAACTTCTTCCTCAAATATAGGAGCCTGGGCCAATGAGGTTTCTGGGCTCTGTCTACCCCTAGGGGTTTCTTGTGGAGGTAGTGAACGAGGATCTCACCCACCAACAATAGATGCAAAAATCTAATAAACTTGTTAGTGACCTCTGAGGCATCACTCACAAATCAAGCAACCCTTCTTTAGACTTTTATTTGATTATTATCATGGCTTTTGTCGTTTATGATGTCCCAGAAAGTTTTGGAAATATTTTTGGAAGAACTAGTTTATAAACATCATACGCTTTGCAGCAATGATCACTTTTCTATAAGTTCTTTTGTAAACTCGAAAAAAGCCTTTAAACTCTTCATTGGTCGTGGTGCTGAAAATAAACTTAAATTTTTCCTTTGAAACAAGGATGCTTTTTGTGACCCAGTATGTTGTTTTTTTGTACCAATTTAAACTATTTTATTCATTCCTAGGTATAGAGTCAATTCTATTATGATTATAGATTTTAAGCCTATAGACACACAGCTGCAAAATTAGTATACATTTGTAATAAGCTACTTCTAGGATAAAACTCATAGTTGAAGTTTCCCTAAACAGTAAAAACCAAGTCTCCTCTTTTCTTAGATTTAGATGCTATTTTTCAACTTAGATTGACTAACCTTTTACCCACTCCTGATGAATTGGATTTCAGTGATATTCAGACCATTACTCAGATCGGACTTTTCTGACAATTTTTCAGGCAAGTTACTGGGGCCTGGGCCCTCGGGGGGGGGGGGGGGGAGGGAGGGGGGGCAGGACCGAGCCCTGCCACACATTTATTTGAAAGGACTGTGTCAACCAACAGACAAGACAGCTCAAACTAATAACTGTAACGCTATTATAGGGTAGATTTTTAATATGGTTTCATTAAAATTTCAAAAACACTGTTACTATTACAAGGAAATGAAGCAGTGTGATGGGTGCGGTGGCAGGACATGACGGAGCCCGGTCAAATATCTTTTCCGGGGCCCATTCAAGCTGAGGCCAAGAGCCAATCTTTCAGTCTTCCGAGTAATGCTCAGCACTTAGTCATGACATCAAGTAATACCTCCTATCTTGTAATACTACTGAACAACCTGACAAAAGCATGTAAGCATTTTTTCACCTTCATGCTCCAGGTTCTGAGCGTAAAATGCTTTTTTTTCATCTTCCACAACTAAGGGCTCTCATTTTGTCTCTTGAATTGGTTCCATCCCAATTCTTTCCTGTGCTGACTAACTTCTTCAATAAATCTATCTGTAAATATTAAGTGCTCCTGTAGAGGAGGTAAATTTATCGAAGATGATCTTGCCTACCACTTAACAGTATCTTCTGGAAGTAACAAAAAGTGAATCCTGGTCCCTAGAAACTAATGTTCAAAACATTTACAGTAACCCACATTATCCTACTGGTACTTATATGTGACACCTCAGTATGGTGTATTAACTGTCTTTAGTAATGTAATGAAATCTTAATACTTTAGAGGCGTATGTTATAATAATAGGAGTATAGTTAAAAAAACCCCTTTTGTAAATAAATAGTAAATATAGAAAAAATACTATGGATTTGTTTGATTAATTACCAAGACGGCAATTACAATACCAGCTGATTCAAAACAGCTACTCATAGAATATTAGTGTCCATTTAGTTTCAATACATTACCCCATCAAACTTCACCATTTCATGACCAAGTAGGTATGTAAGACCTATGTATTTGTATTTTCTTGATTGGAGCGAAAAGACAAACTTGACGTTATTAGAAATATAATTAATTCAAACCAGAAGTGATCTTGTAGGTGCCTGATGTATGCCTACAGACGTTTGAAATATTTCCATAAACGCAACATACTACATAAGTTTTTACTAGCATGACTTAAATTTTGAAAATTATGAGCAAAGTTGCAGGTAACAGCTAATTAATTTTTTACATTTATTTACGTTTTAGCAAAATATTGTGTAAATATTTAATTTGATGGCAATAAACATTTATATATAGGAAAGTAATATATGGAACACAGCTTTCCAAAATCCATTAGATTAGTGATACTGTGGAATGACAACTCCTTAAGGATGTAATTGTAAAGTGAAATAGAAATGTACTCTTATATCCTATATTTATTTTGATTCTGCACCCTTTCCTAAATCGCACCCATGGTGTTGCAAGCCTAGAGGCACCCCTATACTTCGTAATTTTTAACCTATATTTAAGACCATTTATATAGAACTTCACATTTTCTTTCATGAGTAAACTCTGTGCAAAAACTGTTTTTGTTTATGAAATTTCAACAAATATTTCAGCAGTGCTCTATACCTCTATGCATTTTAACGAAGTGTTTGAATGCTAATACAGCAAAATCCTATAGTAATTTAGAAGAAACATGCTATATGTTATCCCAGAGTTTAAAAGCTGTTATGTATATATAATTTCAACTCCAACTAGTTCTAGTACTTTTGCTTTGTTGTAAGAATGAACATCCATCTCAACTTTCACATTCATGATACTAGGATAGTTTGTACACATAAAGTGATAATTAAAAGATAGAACACCAATTTAAGGTAAAAAAATAATAGAATGAAACTAAACAGTAAATGTTTTATTTTTTTAATAAAATACAATTACGAGGTCTCCATTGCAGTTGTGGTCTCCTCTGTGTATTTGCCCTTGTCCTTGCCAAGTGCTGCAGCCCTTCCCTTGGCTCTTCTCTCAATGATTTTCTTGCGGTCTTTGTCCATCTTCAGTTTGACAATCACCGTCTGAAACATAGTCAATTTTTATTTAGATTTTGTGCACTATGTATAAATCTTAATACTAATAGAGAGCAGTATTAAAAATTTAAGTAAGATAATGGTAAATCAATAGCAGATAGTTTCTTCACTAAGAGTTGAATGAAGGCTTTTAATATTCGACTAGTGGAGCAAACGACCTTTGTAAAGCTTTTGATTGTATATACCCAGTAAAATTACTTCAAATCCAAAACAAGTTGGTACAAAAATGTTGTTCTTGGTTTAGATCGGATACAAACACATAAAAACATAGCTATATAGATACATGATACACATACAGACATATATCACTTTGCAGAAATATTTAAATATTATTTTTTATTTCCTTTCAAGTATGCATATTTGAGTTCCACAAGAATGTTTTTGGACCCTTGTTGTTTTTATAATACATTACAGTACAGTCACGTCTTCCTCTTTTAAAATAAGATTTATAATCTATCAATCTGAAAGTATTAAAATTCTCTAGTTATCTAGAATGATATTGAAATCAGTGCTTCTGTCATTCTTTATATATTTTACCTAGCAAAAGTAAATTTATTACCAAAATAAAATCAAGTCCATTGAGCGCTGAAATGGATAATCAGTGCGGAACTTGAACAAGTACAGAGGTGATAAAAAAAAACCAATTCTTTCTGGTAAACCTTGAAGTAACCTGTGGTGACGATCATGTGCATCTCAATTTACAAACTTGAACAAGTACAGAGGTGATAAAAAAAACCAATTCTTTCTGGTACACCTTGAAGTAACCTGTAGTGACGATCATGTGCATCTCAATTTACAAACAGTTGTGACATGTGTAATTGAAACAGGTGCGTACAAATGGCCGGTTTATTGATTCTTGTCTTGGTTGATTGGTAAAACCTGGTCCATTTTCAAGAAATTTAACCACAATGGGCTTTACTGCTAGTACTTGAACAAGAAATGGTTCCCTTGTTGTACCAACAATAACATATTTAATAATTCTTTCTTACAATTCACTGTTATTAAGTTTTACTATTTATTAACTTTTCTCAGGCATGTGGCTTTAGTTTATTGTTGTTCAATCTTGAAAGCATACTGCATTTGATAAGTTGAGAATCAGAGCCAAGTCACTTCATGTACTTGAGGCTAGCACTATCAGTTTTTGAAAATCAAGAAAAACCCTTGATTATCTCAACCAA
Organism: Homalodisca vitripennis; assembly: GCF_021130785.1. NCBI lineage: Eukaryota > Metazoa > Arthropoda > Insecta > Hemiptera > Cicadellidae > Homalodisca > Homalodisca vitripennis. The sequence goes on from NW_025780845.1 coordinate 14,700, forward strand.
GTAATGCAGCTGATCAAGTTTCTGCGAATGGATAATGGCAAATCATCATGTTTCTCAACAGGTTAATACAGATCAATCATTAATGTAGCGGTACTGATCAATACAACCTTTTAGTATATGAACTTTGCCACTGTACATTTATTTTCTGAGAAACGACAAAAGTAATCACCACGCATCTCAACATTACTTTTATAGAAAAAATTATATTACAGATAATAAATATTGAAACAATTACAGAGAACTTAAAACACTACAATAAATTCTACACTTAAATTCTACAATATATGTAAATTACTTACACATTTTCAAAACACTACAAAGGTTCTGTCTAGTATAACCTATCCTTTAAATATGGAAAAAATAAGTTTTTACTGCCCAATTCACATAAATCCTATTTTTAAATTTCAAACAAACAATAGTATTACTTACACAGATACATCAATAAAAACTATTTCTGTACTGTGATGAAGACCTTTAACAGTTAACAAGTTAAGTGAGAATCAGAGCCAAGTCACTTCATGTACTTGAGGCTAGCACTATCAGTTTTTGAAAATCAAGGGAAAAACCTTGATTATCTCAACCAAGTAATGCAGCTGATCAAGTTTCTGCGAATGGATAATGGCAAATCATCATTTTCACAATTTCAATTGATAAAACCTGTTAGATTTAATAAGTTGAATGAGACTGTGTTGAAGATTTACTGCTAGAGAACACAGGCTTTATTGGTCCAACTGTTTTTATCACTACCAGTATTATTATCACAATAAGTCACTTTCTTTATTGTTTATAAAAATCTCTGCTAAAATTCATCATCAATTTTTTCTCGCACAATTCTATACTATAGCTAATTAAACAAAGTTAATGTTTATTCCCTTATAATTTACAGGCCCATAAATATTAAAACAATATAAAATTAGATTACTAAAAAAGAATATTACAAATAATGAAATAGAATCTGTTGATACCTTTTGCTAGTTAATAGACATTTTATTGTTCTAAAATCACAATGGAAAGCCATATTGAATCATACAAAAATTGTAACTGAAAACAAATGGACAAAACAACCCCACTGCACAAGATGCTTTCTAGTATCGTGCAGGCTTAACCATTGAGGTTAACCTACTAGTCAAGTGGTTAACCAATTGAGAATCAGAGCCAAGTTACTTCATGAACCTGAGGCTAGCATTACAGGTTTATGAAGATCAAGAAAACCTTGACTATCTCAACCAAGTAATGTAGCAGATCAAGTTTCTGAGAATGGATAATGGCAAATCATCATGTTTCTCATTGTCAATTGAGTGAAAGCTTGTTGAATTAATAACTTCACTAACACATACAAATTTACAGGAATGGATTAATAAGTATATATATTCATGAGCTAGAATTTCTAAAAGTAGACAAGGCAATATTAAAATGTTGGCATTATAGCTTTGTGCGGATACACAACTTACTGCAATACTAACAGATTAGAATGAGTCACTTTGTTTATATGTAAAAGCTCCCTCCCAACCACACAACTTGCCGTGCCTGTTAATGTCCAGAAATTCAGTTTCCCATCCCTGACCACTTTCGCAGAGCGCATCATCGCTTATCACGATTTCTTTGTTTAGTCATCATTGTGATGCATCTGCCAAAATATGAATGTGTACACGACTTGTATACGGGTTTCTTACAGCATAAAACCTTACACTATAATTATTTTGTTACAGTACAATATTGTACATTAAATATTCAATATTAAGAATATTTAAACTATTTCCAGCATTAAGGTGTTTGTTTATTATTTATATATTAAAGTGAAAATTATATTTTTCAGCCCTTTTTAAGGCACTCCTAAAATTTGAATTCCAATTTTTTCACTAGTTCTATATATTTTTGTGAGAGAAATCAGACAGGTTTTCTTCACAAACTTGAGGCCGACACCATGTATTTTTGAAAACCAGAAAGAATCCCGACGTATTGTGTTTACACAACGCACGTTTTCCAATGTTAGTTAAATGGAGGCCTGATGAATTTATATGAGAAATGTTTAAAATAAACTAAAACTAATAGAACGTACGCTCTGTTGCTACTGAACTAGGGGCAGATTTAAGTCATTAACCTGACATTTGCCGCATTTCTTAGTTACTTGGCCAACTACAGCTGCTGACGTAAGCATATGTTACAGTGACAATTAAAAAAAATGTTGTTAAAGTTTTGTAATGGATTTGGTCAAACCTTTATACAGACATTTCAAGTGGTTATCCAAGCAAATGAGAATTATTTGTCAGTATAACACTAATTTTATTCTAGTTTATTTAGGTCTCCACGTACAATTTGCTATTATTACAGTTATTATAATTTTTTATATATATATATATATAATTTTTACTTGTTAGGTAGAGAGATAATTGTTTAAAGTTTATTATTTAGGTAAGACTTTGTTAGATGGCAGTTAGTTAAATTTTGAGTTCATTTATTTTCATAAAGATTATACTTCTAGTAATTGGAAAATGAACAAATCAATCCCTTATAGCCCATCTTGATAAACTTTGTTTACCAAACCCATTTCAAAATTAGCAAAATGCAAATTTTAAAAAACTACTAGTAACTCGAATTAATTTTCAAAAGGGTTAGCTGATATTATTTTAACCACCATACAAAACAATCCCAACCTACAAACGTACCTTAGAGGGGTGGATACCAACGTACACACTGGCTCCATTGGCTTTCTCTCTCTGTATCCTCTCGATGTAGATTACAAACTTTTTCCTGTAGACTTGGACAACTTTTCCCACCTGCTGACCCTTATAATGTCCTCGGACCACCTGTAAAATACACTTGTATGTTACCTGCTCATAAACAACTTTGTGTTGCTTTAGAATATGTTTTCATGTTCCAAGAGTTACAAATTTTGATTAATATGCACATTGATTTATACAACATTTCATAAAATTGTACATAACTATGTGTTATTCTTTGTAAACAGTAGGAAATTTAAGTGCAAGGGATACAGTGCAGTATTTATTACCGTAACATTGATACTGAAGCATTCCTTATAATTTTAATAATATTCTAGAAAAAATTTTTGCTACAGATTAGTTCACAGAAAATGTGTATTTAGGTAGTGAAATTATTTCCTTTATTGTTTATGATCATTTATCACATTTGATTTTATCTCCACCCCCTACTACCTGTTTAAGATATGACCAAGACAGTCTAATTTCTCTTACCTGTACTTCATCATCCTTTCTTATGGGCATTGTTCGTACATTGTACTTCTGCCGCAATTCCTTGGAAAGAGGTGCTGCTGACATAAGTCGTCTCCGAATGTGGGAGGGAGCAGAAAAGTGTCGCTTGCGAGCCTTCCTTCGAGAGGACGAAACCATTGGGTTGAACTTCATTTTTATTAATTTTCTGAAAAATTAACGACCATAAGAAGTGAGGCTAAAACTATCATAAAGAATGACAATAGTTTCAAAACAAAGAGCAGGGAGCAGGGAAAGTAACATTTAGTTATGTATTTGCTAAAAAATATCATAATACTTAAAAGAATTTTTTAAATATTTGTTCTCTTATGTTACTTGCACCTGAAATACTTTGAAACCACAACTAAAGTACTCACCAAGTCCAATTAATCTCAAGTGAATAGCTTATATTTAAATATACCTTATGTACATGTCACTATAAACCAATCAATTGTAATAAAAAATTGTAAAAAGTTTAGTTTTTAGGAAGAACTCATACTATTGATGTGAAAAGTAATGCAAAATAAAATTTTGTATTCTTAGTATTTTTTATTTTAAATCGAGTAAAAATACATTTGTTCAGGTTTTTTACATACTTTATTTTTTTCTGAGAACTGTAGGGAAGTACCAATCATAAGTATTAGATATGTTCTAAATAACTACATAATTAAGTTCATGACTGAGGAAACATATCATTTGAAGATAAAATGTTATAATTTACTATATATACAACGTATTTTATTCAGTAAAATACCCAAATTTTAGCTTATGAAAGTATGAAGCACTAATTAAATTGGTAATCTGTAGAAGATCAATAGTACAGATGAAGAAAACACAATCAAACTTCATCATAGAATCAGTTAAGGTAAAGAGGAAAAAACCAAATAGTTGTTTAATTATCCTCATATGCAGTTGCTAGCCCTACTCTGACCTCTACAACTCCTTGTACTTTTTCTCCTGAATGTTAGTGTTCTGATTTTCCCCTCCACCAATATCTACTCTTCCTTAGCTTGTTACCTCCCCCACCAGAAACCCTAATTTGAAATATAACCTAAATTTCAAACATAGTTATGCCTATTGTGTAATTATAGATCACAACAGCCTAAAAATTCTAATGGATAGAGTACGATAAGCGGACCCGGTTTTTATATTGCTCATTAAGATCATCGATACTTTATATATTGAATAACAGAACTATCAATCGATATCAAACGTATCTAAAATACTAAATAGTTTAAACAATTATGTAATGTCATAAAGAAACCATAACCATTAATCAAACAACAAAATTTACACAGGTGACATGAAAAATGTCATTTGAATAATAAAGAAAACGTATCAACAAAATGAACATCTTGAAACCAAGAAAGAGACAATTTATATTTTAGTGTTATTTTGTTTCATACTGAACAAATTGTGTTTAGAATATGAATAATGTGTGTACAGTTGGTGCAGATGATTTATTTATTGTTCAAATTAATTACTATTCAAAGTTGATTATATCGATGGGTATAATAATTAAATATCGTTTGATAATTTCAATGTAAAAAAACTGGATCCGTTTATATACACACTCTACCCATTCTTCCTAGAAATGAAAACATACTATTTTAAGAATATTGTTTAAAGTGCTTTGATATTGTTATAGCTAATGTTAATGTAAACTAGAACCCAAGTAGTAAAATGTAAACACTGATAATTTATTGAAGTCATGGTTTTTTAAAACTACATTTTATGAAAAAATTATGTGATAGGCTAAAATATGATAAGCGTTCAACACTCAGATAATCAAACTATCAATTAGAACACTTTCAATGCTGTCAGACATGTTACCCCTGTAAATAATAATTGAAAGTACTACGCTACTCAAGCTTGGTATAAAGTTGTGTCTTTTTCTATAATCTAAAATGTGTATATTTCTTTAATTTTAAAAAGTAGATTCACTAGGCTATAATACAATCTTAACACTTTGTACCCTGAGCCCGAGTATAGGTAGGGCCGCGTCGGCAGCGCCTGCTACCGGCGCCCGAGTATAGTCGTGTTATTTAATTGCATTATTTAGCTCAGTCATCTTATTTTTGGATTCAAACATTTTGATTATGTTCATTGGTTGTCTAAGTTCGTATTTGTTGGTTTTGAGATCCCTGGGTCACGTTTTAGTAATGAAATACGTATATTTATTGTCGTACTACAAGCGAGTCTAGACAGCTGATCGTAGGCGCCGCGGGCTGATCGTTGGTACCGTCAGTTTGCTTTTTAGTGTTTTACGTTGTGAGTCTTAGTGATGTCTTACTAAGTTTTCTACAAAATCTTGCCAACAAATACTGAAGCAAATGTTATTATAATGTATTATAAATGTGAATTTCACTGTTTGTAAATAATCAGAACTTTAATTTCTTACTGAATGAAGTAAAGGCAATGTGAGGTTATCATCCGTGTGTTTTGTTTTGTATTTACACTCGCTTTGTTCTTTCTTCTCGACTTTCCGTTGATTTTCTTTTATATTCTTTACTTATTATTTTTCGAGTTTAAATAATATGGGTGATAAAATCAAAAGTGATGCAATTCGCGATCTTTTGTTTGACTCAGAGTCGGAAAAGAAAGTGACGATTATTTTGATACACACCTGGGACCAAATATTGATTTTATGAACGATCTAAACGAAAATGTGTGAGATCCTGTATTTGATTCAGACCATTGTGCTTTAAAAAAATTACCACACTAAGGCGAACTACCTGAACTAACAAGTTATGTAGCAAAAACTTGTTTTGTATATTTAACATAACATTCAATAGTATGTAATAATTTTATTTTGAAAATAAACTTTATAGCCTATTTGTATACATTTAAAAAAAGTATGTATCTCTATCTTTAAAAAGATTTATAGTACGAGTTCATAACATAATTACTGTAATAACACAAAATTTTTAAAAGCATCATAAAACCCCCAGGGAGCCACGCCGAAACATGTATTAAGGGCCCAGGGTACAAAGTGTTAAAAGTCTATAACGTAATTCATTTTTACAATATTTTTTCAAATTAATTCAAACAGTTAAATCATGTGTATGGTATTTGAGTAATGACCGCTAGAGACGGGATATACTGTTGTTTGTCCAACTTATTCATCAAAATCACATTGTACGATCTAGAGCATGTGATCTGAGGTATGGAAAGTACTGTTTGCATATGTCCCTGGCCAGATGTGCAGGCTTCAGTAGCACCACCCTGCATTTCTGGCACAAAATGAAAAACATTCCTCAAGATAGTACCTAAATTCAAGTTCTGATCACGTGAAGGCTTGTAAAGACTCACTTTAATTTTGATACTACTAGTAAAATAATTACGATAACCTAATCTAAACCTACTTATATCACATATAACATTCCAGTGTTAATTTACATTCCTAGTCTCATTGCTTTCACGAAATTGCCTCAGTTTTTACTAGAAAATCCTAAAATAACAGTATCCCCCATAATAGGTTACCACTGAAAAACTGTTACTGATACTAATACTACCCATCTGTAATGTCCATAAGTACAATGGTTAAGTGCGAACTTTTATTTATGTCACAAGATGTCAGACATGTTTATCGTTGATGGTAAAAAGTAAGTAAATGTTAGTTTCATTTTTGACATTTTGTAATTAAAAATATCCTAGATAGTATATCATTCACCATAATTTATTACTTTTTATACTGATTTGAAATAACTAAAATATAATTTAGTTACAGTAGTTATATCGAGGATTCTTTACCCATAGATATCGATTATCCTATCATTAACATCATTGATTCGAGTGTTGGACGCTTACTATACTGCAGCCAAGTGCTTGAGTGTACTTACATAGTAAAGAGGTATAGTATGTTTTACAGATAGTTTAAAAAGAGACTTGCAACATTCACATAAACCGGACACCATTTAAAAGATTAGCATGACTGCAGTGCTAGGGTTAAATTCACTATTCTACCACTATATTTAAAAACTAAGCCTAATTACTACACTCCCTTCAAGACATGCCCTATAAACTATATTAACTACTAAATAACTTTACAGGTAAAGGATAATGATTATACTTAAATCATAAAATACCGTTCTAAAAGAAAATTACTGTAGGTAATACTAGCCTAACCTATCAAAGCTAGTGGGCTTATTAGCTTACTGTAATTAAAAAGTGTTTATAAGATTAATAACCAGCGTTTGGTTATAATTTAGTGTGTAGGGTTGAAATAATTTAATTCCTGTTTGTAACACATTACTAATTGAAAGTAAAGAATCACTGGAAATGTGGCCGTCCAAACAGAATAGCAGTGTACGTACATCAAATTTTGGAAACTTACGTTCAATATTCTAATATGTATATAGTTTACTAGTACATTTTGGACAGAGATGTAGTAATATATTTATAAATAAACGCAAGATATCTAAAGATGTTTCAAAACTATACGGATAACAAAATTAATAAAACTTCATACTTACTTAGCCTAAATCACTAGGACGTAAGGGGAATAGGCAGTGAAGGAAACATGAACACAGGAAGTTGAGTTTTTTTCTTATTCCTGTAACTACGTTTCATGGATATGAAAGTAACCGATTTTATGCCGGTGAGGAGTGTCTTAGAATACCGATTATAGTAATGCCGAATAGTACACGATGCCGATTATTTCCGTAACGGCAAAAATATGGTAATATATTGTTTTTAGTCCAATAATCAGTAATTTATTGTTATTAAATAGAATAAGCTGTAATTTAAAACATATACATGATATAAATACTCTAAAAATTACTTTTTAACAGAGGGCCTATTATTAAAAGTTCTCACAATTAGTAAATTATGAAGTTACACAGTCCTATTGTAGAAACAGTATGTACTATACCTATAATTTAAACTTGTTTGTAACTTACTTAGCCTAAGGTATTTTATATCAATCTGGTCTTTTTACTTATTATTGTGATCATGGCAGTGACTCCTGAAGTTATAGTTCTTAAAATGTACTTTAATATATACCTAAGAATGCAAAATATACAAAGATGGTACAGTAAGTATTTCCAACTCTGCAAAGAGTAACCTACAAGATTCGATATCCCTTACACCCGGTAAGTCATGATTTAGAACTTTGACACGATTGTATGACTATTTACTTCTAAAAGATGATCATGCATTGCATAAAAAAATCATTCAGTACCTAATTCAGCAGACAAGCCATTTTAGCACTAAGTGCCATAATATATAAATAAAATACAATCCCTTCTAAAATTGGCATCTATAACTTTAAACTTGTTTACATACCAGTACATTAGTCATCACTAATAAGTTACAATTAAACGTGTTAAAATAACTGTGGTGACTGTGTGAAAAAGTAGTGACAGTTCAACATCATTGATTGATGAAACAATAGTTTTCTATTGTCTATGGCCCCATTGTTTCGCCTGGATGTCAACCTGGTTGCAGCATAATGCAAATGGAAGTGGTGTATGTTATTTACCTTTTTATAATAAAGCTTGAGATAAAATAATTTCGGGCCTAATAAATTCGATACAACTATTAATAAACACATAGTTTACTAATGTAAATTTGTAATTAGAGAAAGATCTTTGTACATTTGAAAATTGTATAATTATTAGTTTCATCGAATTAAAATTTTGCCAATAGCGCCTAGAAACCTTCACTTAAAAATGTTTATATAAACAACTGATAACATAATTTGTAACGCATATATTCCGTAAGTTATAAGAATAAATACATAAACTTTAAGTAAACTGTTTTAGACCAACATCGAAAACTATTGGAGAAAGAGGGCTATTCAATGACTGTTTAAAACTGTTATATCTTTAAAGAGATCACATAGATGTTGTTTTAAATTTCAGCAGACCATTCAGACAATGTATAAAGTTAATCTAAATTTTTAATTTTAGATCCGTTTAAAAATGTATATTGGTAATTTAATAAAGAAGTTAAGCATACGGATAATAATTCTTATAAATAGTACATGACATATTGACAAACTGAAATTATTCGAACTTATAACTTAAATTATGCTGACTCGCATTTTTATTACAAAGAAAATCATAGGCGTAACAAAAATGACCAAATGGGGGGTTGCCACTTTAAATTTTCCGTACCTCTCAGACAAGCTGGTGTACGGAAACACCCCCGGGAATATGTTAAGTGCTAAAAAGGTATAAAATTGTAATTGTAAACGACTATAACAAGCGAAAATGCAACATTTTTGAGACCACATAACATAACCGATTACACAAAATAATCTCAAGAAAACGACTCTATGTTAATGAGAAAAACAGGAGACTCGGGAAAATTGTTATAATGATTATACTACAAGACACATGCTCCACCTTTTAAACTATATTTTATACATTATAAAATGGGTTTCTAGGACACGTATGTTTTTACTTGAAAATATTGGCGTGTATTTGTGTACTCAGATAATATGTATTTTGCATTTAATTCTTTTATTGCAAATAATGCGGTCTCTGCTAATACATTTGGGATATACTCGTAAATCGACATGTATTTTTATACAGGGTGCATTTACTGTAAATACAACTACAGAAATTTTGATACGTGAATTTAGTAATTGAGTGTTTTTAGCGCCAATGAGAGGTTGAAGTCCACTGCTTGTATTGCGAGTAAATTAGGACGCGGCAGACGCTCGGTGATGAACATAGAAAATATAAACAAGTTAATGTTATTTACGAAGCACAACATTTCATTACTTTTGTTAACTAATAATGGGTTTTCATACACAAAGTTTGACAGAAACAAGTCATAGCGATCGTAGTAAATATAATAATAATTATCATAAATGATTATACAATTGACTAAAAATCAATCTAATTTGTTTATTAGCGATTGCAACGCAATCCTAATAGTCATAACAATGATTCTAATGACACATTAGATATTCTTTATGGTTATTATTTGACGAACTATTACAGGAATCAAACTGAGATCTGATAGAGAATGCATGGTATGGCAACAATTTTGTTCAATTTTCCACATTACAAATTAGCCTTTATTCAGTTATTTGAATCTTTGAATGTATTCAACCCTCTTTAAGAGTATTACAAACAGGTTTCTTCCTCACTACTTAAACAATATTGTTTCCGCTACCCCCTTAAGTGACCGTTTCGTTCAAATCAATAAACACTCAGGGTATTTCCCTCAACTGATTTGAGGATAGTAAAGCTGTCCTAATTCCAAAAATTTTAATTGTAACCGGAATTTAATTTAATTTTGGCGAATTGAAGCCTATACCGCTTTCTTAACTTTTATAAAGTATTAGAGAAAATTGTACATTTCTGCATAACGTAACATATAATGTATATTATTTAAGTTAATTACTGTATTGTACTACTTTTGAGAGACAAATAATCACCTCAGTTTGGGTTCTAATCATAATCTCTCCACAATCTCTTCGTGCCAATATTTCTTAGCAAAGCAGTGACTTCCGTTGAGTCAAATGAGCACAATTTGACTCTCTTTTTCAATTTAATTAAGGCTTATGATGTCAACTACGGGACTCATGGTGACTTAAGGTGTATTTGAGGTCTAGGCTGAGATATGGCATAGTTTTGTGGAGATTCTTTTCTTCAGAATTAATTAATAGAATTCTGTAATAGAATGTTTGTTCTACGTGGACTTCCTGGTCGTCTGGGTTCTTGGACTGCGAGATATTTGATAAGAACACCTTTCTTCAGATAGCATCTTAACACTCCCCTCTGTATTAATTTACCATTCCATTGAATTTGTTTTTACTGTCTTTTTTTAATTCTATAGACACCAACACTAGTTAAAACATAGAAACTGAATATACACATAACAAATTTAATTTTTAACTTTTGTCCTAAATTATTTAAATGTTCAAAATTACGACATTATCTGGTCGGAAAGACAGTTTACTGTATGCATGAATTTCTCCAGTTTCTGATATTATCAGCTAACATTTACTTTCTAATGGTATTGTTGTATAATAATTTTTGTATATTTTAATAGTGTGATTTATGTAAAATTGTTCCAGTGTGAAAAAATATAACACTAAAAGAAATACAAAGTTGAAGTTAGTCATGTTTTGAATGACCACAATATTTCTTTACTTTGGTTGTGGACTTGAACCTTTTGTGAACATTTTATTCAAATACGTTATAAATTAAGTTAAACGGGCTATGCAATAAACTTCCGATATCAGGAGATCACCGCCTAAGGGTTAACAGTTAATTATTTTATTTTTATAGGTAGATCAACTTCAAAACACGTTTGGATAAGCACCTAATTTCGTATAATGTCTTAGACTATTTGTCTAAAACCGAACTATGATACATAGTTCGACAACAAATATACCTTCAGTTCAAGCAAGTAAAAATATTCCTTGACAATTTGTATTAATGGGGGTTAACCCCGTGAATACGCCTACGTGGATATTTACACTTAGCTAATTGCAAAACTGAAGGAACTGGGTGTTAAGAAACTTGAAATTACATAAATGTAACAAAATCTTTAAATATTTGAATATATATTTTAGAAATTAATTAGTGTTATGTTTAAACATTAAAAATAATTTATTTGAGTAAAAAACATTCATTAATCAAATTGTGTTTAAAAGATTTTGTTTATATTATGTGGTATCATTCATTGACGACGAGCCTCTACGAGTTCTTTATATAATCTACGTGTAGTGAATTTCGCAATCGCATGTTTTTCTAGTGCTGTTTATTTCAGCAAACTATAAGGATAAAAAATATAAATTGTTGATGTTGGGTTGGCACTGGCATATGTGTAAGCTTCGTGTTGAGCACTGTGTTTGTCTGTAGATGGAGTTAAGTTAACCTCAAAATAAGTTATGAAGTATTCAGCTTGCATCAACAATGAAACGTAAGTAATTTATTATCTATTTATCAGCTTTTTGTAATGAAAACTTATAAGTATGATAGAAAATAAACACTTCATTACATTGGTACAAAGTTATGAGTATTTTTTTTCATATCAGACTTATAGGATGGCTGAAATTTATGGTGTCCTAAATGTAGGACAGTAGGCAAATATAACACATTACATATGGTGGTGAATTTTAATTTTTTATTGTATTATTTATATGTTTTGCTTATATTTTTTGTTATCATAATGCATAAAACTAATTCTTTTGTTGGTTTTCAGTTTGTCATTGGATGATATTTTAACTCTACTGGAATAAGAAAATGATAAAATTCCTGTAGGAGAGGACAACGATATCAATATATATTCAGCCACCAACAAACGCTAACGAAGATCTTACAGATGAGGATTCTGGTGAGGAGGATATAACTACTATTCACAATCTCCCAGATAAACAACTAATTGCACCAGCAGAAATATCTCAGACCAGCATAGGCCTAGATTCTATATCGGACGAACCACGCAGTAGTAGGCCTACTGACATTGATTGCGAAATAGACGAGCCCCCTGAAAAACAGACTAGACCTGATCCAGGCCCATCACAAAAAATGTGCACGCTAGTACTCGAGGGAAAACAAATGCAAAAAACAAACTAAAACCACCTATGATTGGTGTGATGTCGATTTGAAGCCTGATGAGACTTCCTGGTCTAAAAGATATGACGTTTACAATGAAGAAATTATATCTCTTCTTGTCGATAAAACCAACAGGTATGCTGCATTACGTAACAGACTTGGGGATGTGTCTGAGGATGAACTGAAAACTTTTATCGGGGTACATTTGTTGAGTGGTTACGTTCAACTACCCCGAAGGAGAATGTATTGGGAAAGCTGTAATGACACTCACAATAACCTAGTTGCTAAATCTATTTCTAGAGATAGGTTTGAATTTATTTTGACCAATTTACATGTTTGTGACAATGACAACCTTGATAAGGCAGATAAGTATGCCAAAGTTAGGCCATTATTTGATATGCTAAACGAGTCATTTTTTTGAAAACGCTCCTCATGTTGAGTACCACTCTATTGGTCAATGGTACCATACTTTGGTAGGCATAGCCTAAAACAGTTTATTCGAGGAAAGCCTATACGTTATGGCTATAAAATATGGGTTGGTGCATCCACACAGGGGTATGTGGTTTGGAAAGATCCTTATCAAGGCAAGTCTCAAACAATTGACCCTGCATACAAACAGTTTGGATTAGGTGCTTCTGTTGTGCTAAACTATTGTGATGTACTTCGAAAGAATGGTGATTTCTCTTACTTTTTATTCTTTGACAATTTCTTTACAAGTTTGTCTTTGTTATAAGAGTTGAAAAAAAGAAACATTAGAGCAACAGGGGCAATGAGAGAAGACAGAAAAGGTGACTGTCCTTTGGAAGTTGCTAAAAACTGTTAAAAAGAAAGTAAGCGGTACACTACAATACAAAACTGAACCTAAAAAAACTCATTGCTGCTCGATAGAATGATAACAGTGTCGTAACTGTTGGTTCAAATGTTTCTGGCATAGAACCAAAGTTCAGGTAAAACGATTTTCTCGAAAAGAAAAAAAACATGTCAACATCCCACAGCCATTTCTAATCCACCAGTATAATAAGAAAATGGGAGGTGTTGACAGAAGTGATCAAAATATGAGTCTATACAGAATTCAAATTAGGGGGAAAAATTGGTACTTTCCCTTTATTTCTGATTGTATTGATAGTGCCGAACAGAACGCATGGCAACTTCATCGAAATTGTGGAGGTATACTTGATCACTTGGCATTTAGACGCAGAATTGCTTGCAATATCCTTGAAAGTTACGGAAAGTAAAATCGACTCAAGATTTGATCGTCTGGACCATTATGTTATCCCCCAGGACAAGCAAACACGGTGTGGACACTGTCATGCAAAATGCACAACTCGATGCCATAAATGTGATGTTGGACTTCATGTAAAATGTTTTATTGTGTATCATACTAAAGTCTAGAACTTTCTTAATGCCTAAAAATGTTTAATTGTACAATTTCTATCTAATGTAACAATAAATATCGAAAGTGTATATGTGTTTTATCAATGCCCGTAACCATGTTACATTTGCCTACTGACCTATATGTAGGACACCACTTTTTTCAATGTTAGCGCCAATTATTACGAATTAAATGTCATAACTAGTTATTATAGCTTATAACAAACCTAAATTAACAGTCAAACAAACAAAAAAATAAAAAAAATTAATTCAGGCATATCTGGGTTAAGAGTAATAATTTTTGTCTAGAAAAAGGTTTTGGCTACCTTGTAACACTCGAAAAACTAAAAAAAAAAGTAACAACTAACAAACAGTAAGCCTGCAAAAAAAATGTCAGTCAGAGTGAGAGTGTAAGTACTAGTGTATTGTCCTCCTCCGTAGACTAATGGATATAGTCTCGGCTCTCTAACTGAGAGATCACGGGTTCAAATCCCGGGGAAGTCCAATCAGGCATAGACACGATTAGTGTACTTTGCAAATAAGTAGTGTAATAATAATAATAATAATAAACCAGTGTACATCGAAGCCAGCATAGCTTAAAAGCTGAGGCTTAAAAGAGAAAAAAAAAAAAAAAAAAAAAAAAAAAAAAAGTACTAGTGTAGATAAAGTAAACATGGCAGACGTCGGGTAAGTTTAAATAAGTTAATTACTTTTATGTTTGGAGTATGTTTATCCAGAAAATCATATAAAATATGCATTGAAATGATTTACGGCATCCTTTCTTACAGATTTAACAAGTATAAGAGTTTATTGTAATAATACCAATTTAAATAAATATCTATAGGTTATATTATGGATATTGGTAGTATTATTTCACCTTATAAATTCCTCCTCTCTTTATATATTTAAAGATCCAGCTGTATGCATAAATTAGATGATAAACATTGTTTGTACATATATAAAATAAACATAAAAACTTTTTAAAATGCTTATTTATTTACTGTTGAGACTTTGTAACCTGAAACTACAATTTCTGTTTCTAGCTAGTTATTTTATATTATTGAGGTAGGGCTGCAGCATAATAAGCGTTCCAACACTCGAATGATCGATAATATAGAATAATCGATACTCATGGCTAAAGGATCCTTGCTATAATTACTTAAACCAAATTACAATATAAAAAGTAATGTTATGTTGAATAAAAAACAATCTAGGATATGTGTATTTATAAATATAACAAACAAAAAAAACAATATACCATTTACTTACTTTAGACTATTTTGAAGGATAAACCTGTCTGACACAAATAAAACGTGCAAAAACACTGTCCTTGCTGCCATTACAGATCTCAAGTATTAGTGTCAGTGACAGGTAATTCAGTGGTAACCTATTACCAGGATTACTGTTGTTTCAGTAACAGCTGGGTTGAATGATTTGATGTCCTTATAACCATTGTTTGGTTTTGGATTACTCGACAACCAGTAACAGTCGAGGCCAATTCATACAAGCAATGAGGCTAGGAATGGACATATTACACTATGCAATGTTATAATGCGATATAAGTAGCTTTAGATTAGGTTATCGGAATGTTATTTAGTAGTGTCAAAGTTAAACATAACCTTCACAAGTGCTTACATGATCTGAGCTTGTATTTGGATACTATCTCGAGAAATGTTTTTTCCTTTTAGCCAGCAGTGCGCGGTGGGAGGTGCCACCGAAGCTGCACTGATGGCCAGAAGCATTTCCGATTATTACTTTCCTGATCTTAGATCATGTCCTAAATTGTATAACGTGAAGTCGGAGAAGTTGGCCGATCTGGGATGTTATCTGAGGTCGAGAAAATACCAATCATAAATAGCTCTGGCTGTCAGTGTGGGATTCTGTAGCACCTTTGGCGCTACCCCACACTTCTGACAAATTAAGAAAAAACATTCTTCGAGATAGTACCCAAATTCAAGCTCAGATCACTTGAGCACTTGTTAAGTTTATTTTTAATTTTTTATATTTATAATACGTATGTATAGCATAATAACAAATAGTATATAAGGATTTCGTAGTACGCAATAATTGTGATGTATAGTCATTGTTTCTGCCGATGTCACTACTCATTATGAAAATGATTTTACTGTACTGAATGAAATTAATTTTCAACTATATTGTTATCTGTTATGTCATGAAAACAGCTGGCAATGAATAATTAAGAATATCTGTAAGTAATTACTTAGATTGGATCAGCTGGTAACATTTTACCAGGCTATAGGAACGTCAACACGTTATTTTGTAATAGGTATTAATAAACAACAATATTTTCCGTCTGTAAAGGCTATTACTCAAATACCATACACATTATTTAACTTTGGAATACTTTGGAATAATAATGTTGAACTGAATTACGTTATAGACTTTTAAGATTGTATTATAGTAAAGCTATATTTTTATATGTCAGAGAAATGTAATGCATTTTAGATTATAGAAAATAATACAACTTTGTTTATACTAAATTTGAGCAGGTAGTACTTACAATTATTTAACAGGGTAAACATGCCTGACAGTATTTAAATCGTTCTAATTGATGATTCATTATTCAATCAATCAATAATTCTTTATTCATTAGTTGTACAATACGGTACATGGGATAGTGTCATACATTCTTATGGCGTGTGTTATATTTGTGCACATTATTTTCTAAGTTAATTTGTTGGCCATGATTGAATTTAAAATACAGGATGTTTTCATATATATAAAGTCCAAAAACTGTTATTATTTTTAATTCTTTAAAGCAATTTCTAACAGATTCTGAGAATTCAAGTTTAAGTATACTTCTAATGGCTTGTTTTTGCACCTTTAAAATGTCAGTTAGGTTTTTCTTAGTTGTGGCCCCAAATATGGCTATGCCATAAGCTATGTGTTAATGTATATGAGCATAATAAATCTGTTTTAGCACTTCAGTAGTACATAAACAAGACATTTGCCTAATTGCATACAAGCCAAAACTAATTTTACCAAGCACAAATTTAATATGCTCATCCCAGCTCAAGTGATCAATCCGAGAAATTTAATTTTTGATGCATTTTCAATCTCTGAATCGTCTATAAGAATATCAAAGTCATAATCATTATTATTTTGTTTAGTTTTAAAATTAATGAATTTAGTTTTCTCATAATTTAAATTAAGTTTTTTGTTGTTAAAAAATTGTTGTAGATTAGCCAATTCGATTGCTGAGATGAATTCAACTCTTCTTTCGAAATTCCAGAAACCTTTAGATTTGTGTCATCTGCAAATAAACACATCTGCAAATATTAATGATTACTCAAGTGTTGGACGCTTATTATACTGCAGCCACAAAATAAGTAGGCACTCTGCATTTTTAACATTTTTAACTGCAAAACTTTAATTTTCTACTAAAAGTTATCCTTAGCTTTACACATAATAATTTTCAAAAAATGAAAGGGCCATAGCTTTTTTAGTGAAAACATTTATGGGTGTTGTAATATGATGGAGTCCTACAATTTTTTTAAAATACAAGTAGATATATCAGGTACTTATTATTTCAGCATCCGTGGTTAAACAGATTCAAAACTTAATTACAATTTTGACTGGTTGTATATTAGTTTTTGTTGTAAGAATAAATATATGCATATATAACTTTTGTCTATTTAGATTAATTTTCTATGTAAGGAATTTCAAATGCCCTGATCAAGATAGTAATATACCAACAAAAACCAACTTAGAATAAAAAGCATCTACTTTCGGCTCTTTTGATTTACTTTGTATCTAAGATGTTTTAAGTGCCATAGTGATAGTGGCTTTTTTGTCCCGATAAAGAAAACATATAACTTACGTACTGAAAAGTTACTGCGGTACAAAAGAGTCAGGTGCGACTGATTAAATTCACTTCCGCTCCAATTCATTTACGTATCCTTAGTGTTAAGTCCCATAATTATAGTTTCCCATATTTACCTGATCAAGAAAAATGTGTACATAATTATGTTGGTTTTCAAAGCTTGTTAGGGTCAAAAAGTGTCTATCAGCACTTGCAATCTGCCTTCGGTCTAAGATATTTCAAGTGCATTTTTGGTTAGAGTTTGTTTCAATGGAAAATATATATATATATATATATTTTCCATTGAAGAAAATATATATATATAGCCTACTTGTGTATGAATGAAGAGTTACTGCGATCAAAAAAGTGTCAAAACAGGCCATTAAATTCTTTCTCAGTCTAATTTATTAACGGTTTCACAGTTGGGTTAAGTTTGCTATACTGACCAAGAAAATAAACACATATGTGAGTTTTGAAATCCTTAGATTTAAAAGCATTTATTTGTGATCTTCAATGTTTCTGGTGCTATTAGTATTAGTATTGATTTTTATCCTGATCAAGAAAATATGTGCGTACATAAAGCTTAAAAAGGCTTCTTTGGTCAAAATGCATCAACTTCCATCACTTGTATTCTGTTTCTCATAAGGGGAAGAGTGTACCATCCCTTTGCTTTTCCTTTAACTACAGTAAAATTAGTAAGGAGGAGACGACCAGTTTCGATAACCTTATGTGCAAAACATACACAGCTTCATTTATCAAGATGATTTAAAACAACGTTAAAATATTATTTTCAGTGCATTATTTGATGGTTTATTCGTCACTGGTGCAATCTAAAATAAAAATTAGATAGGCAACTGTGTCTTTGCAATCTGCATAACACTACTGATCAACCTCTTATTCAATATTTTATCAAATTTAAATGTAAACAAATGTCTTTGCCACGTTGGTGAATGTCAGCTTTAAGTGCCAATAGGTGTTTAGGGTTAGTTAACTTTGGATTACATGCTGTAAAATATTATAGTTATTTTCCATAATTTTATTAAATATTCTGAGAAACTCTTCCAATGTTTTCACCTTTTAAACCTTCCCTTCCTTGGACTTCTACAAATATTTCAAAAACCAAAATAAACCAAATTGGTCCAGCCTTTCTCAATATTCATTAAAATATATCACTATATTTACATTTTTGTGCAGATATTTACTCATTATTTGAAAAGGTTACAGCTCTAAAACCACTGAATTGTTTAACATAATTGAAAACTTATTGAGCCAACTTTGTTCCCGGAAAGAAGAAATGTTTTTTCAATCTCACACCTGTCACATAAATGTAAAATAATTGTTTTCTAAAATGTCATGGAAGCTGCTGAATCCATGGGAATTAACAAAAAAGTCACACTGTACAAATTTGATTAGTTCAGTGTAATTACTGTAAACCTATCTTGACAGTTCTGATTAGTTCGGAAGATTTTTACTGTTGATCAAAGATGGTTAAGCCATTATTAAATAAGGTGATGAAAGAGGCAAAGCTCTCTTAGTTGCAAGCTGTTGTTTCCTGTGCACTAAACATCCCACCTTCTAATGATAGGGTACAAAGAATTTTTTCTCCACATATGCCTCAAATGGACAAATGTATGCATACATTCTCCTGTTGACTTTGTAAAAGCTGAACTACTTATCACTTTTAACCTCGATGGGCCATGTCTTTACTGAATTTGTATCTTAATAAGCTGTAAAAAACAACAATAGCGTAATCAGTCAAAATGAAAATGAAGTTTTATTTTAAATGTGTATGTTTTGTTTTATTGAATACCCATTAATAAAACGCATTACCGGAGAAGTCACCGATATAATCCTTCCACTGTATATGACCCTACTCCCTCCCCTCTATCATGTATCATCCCAGGATCTTAGTGTCCTGATTATTTCCTCAGCCAAGGTGGCAACCCCACTAGCTTTTCAGTAAACAAAATTTACAGCAAAATAAATTGGCTTAAAAACAAAAACAACAAATTAGTTAAAGTATCAAACCATACAACTCCGACTAAAGTGACAAGTAATAAGGTAATTAGTAAAGTAACATTGCTATCTGACAGCCATAGTCGTAATCTACGTCACTTGCTACAGAATCAGTTAGGTGAAAATTGTGAAGTGTACAGTGTTGTGAAGTCAAGTGGCAAGAGTGAGCACATAGTCAGTGACTTAGGGCGAGTCGGTTGACTATATAGCGCACATGTTAAATTATATAAGTTTAGGAACATGTTTCTCAATAACCAATAAACATATCAAGATAAGGTTTTTTTATTTGAATCTGCTATTTCTTATCTACATTTACAGCACAGCAAATTTCAATACCATTTCCGTTTGGATTTCTCTAGCGGGAAAGAGAAATAGGTGCTTGGATTTCTCTAGCTCAGGGTGAAAAGTTCCGCTTGGATTGCTCTAGCGGGCGAGGGGATAGAGGCGCTCGGATTTATCTAGCGCAGGGTGAAAGGTTCCGCTAGGTTGCTTTAGCGGGGAAAGACGAAGGGGTGCTTGGATTGCTCTAGCGCAGGGTGATTTTCTTACATGAGAGTCGCGAAGCGTTGGTCGGTCTCTGTGGAACGGAGAGCTTCCTGTGGTGGTCTCCCAGGAACGAATGAGCTGTACCTGTGGTGAACTACCAGGGAATAAGGGTCGTTACAATGAAATGAGGCAAGTTGAAGAGGTGACAAGGTGAGACAATACAACGTACATCCAACGACCCAACCTAGTCTGGCACAAATGAGTAAAATTTTACCCCCTCACTTAAAAACACACAGTTAACCATTTGCTTATTATATAATAGTATAGATATAGATAAATGGTAAGTTACCCTCGTATAGCCAGTTATATTTTATTAACACCTCACAACCAAATGACTACAACGGATTAAATTGAGTTAAACATTACCTTCTAACCAATATGCACAATGGCACAAAAAGTTGCATATGTAATTGAGCACCGGAAGTAAAACCACAGCTTAAAAGTTCGTTTCATTGAAAATAACGCTATGGTTTTAAAATTATGCAATGATGAAATCACTGCAGTTTTTAATTCTTTTGAGGGAGAAACCATCGCAAAAACCGTTTAATTACTTACTATAATACTATTACTATAACCGTTAATTTACCACCGATGACATGTACATTACTTTTGTTAGTTGTGAGCCCCGACAGTGTTGCCAATAGTGTATCCTCTTTCTATTTCGTTATGACGATCCTGATTTAGGATTATAAATATGACTTACAATGGCCAAAGAAGATAAAGGACAGGAAAACGGCTTACAATTTAATAGTCATCGTTCTGTATTGTATGTTAACGATTTGATATTCATTACTCAACAAACTATGTCAGCAGTTCATTCTATACTTAAACATTCGAATCGAAAATGAGCAATTGAAGTTCAATTGAGGAAACAAGTTCATAGGAAACCACAGGGTGCCACAAAACCGAGAGGGACATCGATCAGAACTGCTGTGTCAAGCATTGCAAGGGGCTACAGTACTTCGTATAGAATTAAAGTTCAACTTAATAACCTTTTTACGGCAGGTAAAATTATGCTACCATTTACTTTGAATGTAGCAAAATGAAAGACGATTCCAAAACATCAAAATTTCAAAGGCAATCGTAAAAGTTTGGGAAGCCATTTATTTATTATACAATAACCTATATTTAAAGCAAACTAGCCAGAAATAATCCCGTCTCTAATTGGAATGAATTTTCAGTAGATCGCTCAAGGGAATTGTTTGTAGGGTATTCAAGGGTAAACTTATTAAAGTAAATTGTACATATTAAGTTCTTGACAAACAAATTATGAAAAACTCTTTTCATAAAATACGGGTTTAATGGCTCAAAATGTTCGCAGACGGGACTCACCACAATATAGTAGCCACTTCACTTTTTTCATATCTAAGGTTTCAATATATAGATGTTTTGTTCGGTTTACTTATTTTTCCACGATATTACATAACATTTTTTTGCTTTTGTTTGAAATCACCGCCCTTTGCCTTAATGTGTTGTGTGTTATTTGATAGCATAAAAAATCGTTTGTGTTTTTATCTTTATGCTAACTCCGTTTTCAAATGTTGTAAATGAAATGTGGTGAATTGAAATTTTTATCAGAAGCGAGTGGTGTTTCGGGTTGTAAGATCTCTAAGAAGTGCAGATTTGGCTTCAAATCCCTCAATGTTGGACACAGGGTTTGCTAGTCCATGGTACTTTTTGTGGTGTTGACGTAGACGGTAGATGTACCTAGGTCGAGACCGTCGTCGTGCAAATCCATGCCACTGTAACCCGAGACCGGCAATTTATCAAAGTGCATTCACCACTTTATCAGTTATTAATTACTATATTAAATACTGTAGTTTGGAAAACTATTTTGTGATGGAGAACCGATAATATTTCGCTTTCGTACTTCGATAAGCCAAAATGCTTCATAATTGTTACAAACAGTAAGAGTTTTCCTTGCGGTTGCTATGAGCTCAATACAGTTGGCTTACTTTTCGTTTTTTACAATTCACCATCAGTATCTTTGACTGGCCATGTAAACCAGTAATAGAGATAAGTGATTTGTTAAAATATATGAGCCTAGAGAATAAAAAAAAAATTGTGAAAATGTAACCAAAAATACAACGTAACAATATAATATTCCTCTACTCGGCTATGTAGACAGTCAAAGACTCGGTTCAGTCTTAAACAGTACACGTTATTCTCCTAGACAATATCTAATACTTTAACCCAGATGTGCCTAGCGTCCTACATGTAGTCCACGTGACAGCTGTTTACTTTGTAAATTTTTTCATGTAGTTTGTTGACTCTCTGCTAGAGTGCAGCACCGTACAGGTCTCCAACAGGTTTCCATTTGAGGTTATAGGTCTACCAGCCATTTTAGTTGAGCTTCGTGGTCTTTTTTTGGTAATCTGGTCATAGTCAATGAGTGATGTAAGGTTATGTATTGTTAGGTTACTTTGAAGACTTTCTTATTAGTTCTAAAAATTAGTTAAAATTTTCTAGGTTAATTTCATTTAAGTCCTCATTATTAAAATATTTAAAATGTCTGTTGAAAGTGGTATTCAAGACTTCACTGAGAAAATGACTCTGAATGATGGTAAAGAAGATGAAGATGATGTTGTTGATCCTTGGAATGTCCAAAGTAAAAATAAAACTGGAGTTGATTATGATAAATTTAATTAGTAAGTAACTATTTCATTGATTAAGTATAGTTTAAGTAAATGCTTTATAGTTAAATGATGAGTTACCTTGTTCTGAAATCTTGAGACACATTGGTGCAGTATAATAAGAGGCCATGAATAAACACATTCAATAAAGAGTTTAGTTTTTGTTTGGTAATGTTTGTTTTTGTTGAATTTTTGTGTTTGGAGAAATGTAGGGGTAAAACACAGTCGTTCAACAAAGCGACGCACCAGCTTGAATGGGCGGCGAGACTCTGCAATCACGTTATCTACTAGACCGCTCGACTTTGACCTCTGTCTGAGGATGAGGAGGGTTTGCGATAAGACAATTCCTGACGTTTAATTATATTGACGAAATATTGTTCCACACTAATCTAGTAATCAGTAGAAGCAAAATGTCAAATAACGATTCATGTCTGGGTGTGGTCGGTATAATCCCAAAGTACCAAATAATTAAACTGTATTTAAAGCACTCTTGAGCCGTGTAGTACTATTAATTACAGGGTAGAATGTGTTTAATAGCATTGAAGAAATGCTCAAATGGATCAGCAGCTAATTCCTTTTCATGCAAGTATTTAATACACTGCTCAGTGTTTATAAAAACATTTTACATACATACATATTGATTGCCATTGTTCTTGTTGTTTTCACTAGCCTTCTCGTACATAAACGAAATAATAACAGCTGGTAAATGACATCACTAGTCTAAATGAAGAAAGCTGGCAATGCTTAATAATTATGAATACAAATTTTCACATTCAATAGTATTGATATTTTAAATTGACAATCATCCTCTGATTGTGTTGGTGGCTGTTTATTGTACTGTAGACTAAGTGGCCACCACCACAATTGAATCATGATTATTGATTAGAAATAGCCGTACCAGTAAGATTAAACGCCGGGGCGGCAAATCACGAATTTGACGTTACCAACGTTATTCTGCTCACCCTCCTGAACAAAAAATATATATAGTACTATGGGGTGCAAATGACAAATAACATGATTTTAGGGGGTATATTGATAAGTGGTTAAGTTCCTAATGTTTTAATGTTCAGTTTTGGTGTGCTGTGTCTGGATAATCTGTTTACTTGAATATTATCTGCGGCCGGGACTGATAGCAGCCTGATAACGTACCTGTTATCTGAGTTCTCCGGGGCATGGGTCAGTTCTACACAAGATGTCGTGTTCAGTAGGTCGGATTGAGTGAGTGCGTTTTACAATGATGAATCAACCATCCACTAGTTTCAACCAACCCTAGTGAATTGTGTGTGTCGGAGTGTTTCGTAGGGCACGTAAAGAGTTTACGTTTTAACCAAAACGAAATTATCTCTTTTTTTAATTGAACATGGAATTTTTAAAAATGAGTGTATGTGTTCGTCGTGCGGTCAAGTGGTGTTTTTTTAAACCGGGAGACACTTTGTCGTTTCGTTGTGATAGACGACTTTTTTGTTGCTGCTGCTCAGCTGTATCCGCCAACACACTAATGGTATGTGTTCTCTGATCCATCTATATATTTGAGTTTTTCATGATTTATTTAGTTTTTAACTTTACATAATTGCCTTTGCATTACATTTCAATTTATATTTTTGATCAGCCCCTCTAGTATTTTATATTTTACTGATAGGTACTATCTCGAGGGATGTTTTTTTTTTATTGACATCAGCGCGGGCTTCGGCATGCACCTTCGGCCGGAGGCACTCGTAATTAATTTTTTTCTCAAAATTAAGAAAAACATTTATTTTTATAAAAATTCTGCTCATTTCTGTATTATTTTTCATTTACGTTTGCAAAGATGGCGGCGCAACCGGTGACGTCATTACGAGGTTCAATCATTGGCCACAAAAGGTCACGTGACGCTAGACGTGGATGTAGAACATGGAGATATTACTGAAAAGTTATTTAATTTTTCATTTTCTAGAACTTCGTTATTTCTCATTTCCACCCCATCAAACCTTATACTTTTTTGTTCTATATGACGATTCCAATAAGTTTTTAACGCAAAACTCGTATTTTTCCGCCCCGGCCGTTAATATGATAATTACCGAAATAGCAAACCTACCGATACATTTTAACCATAGATATTCACAATTAATCAATGCCAGCTGATTTTGTTTTGTTTACGTACTGAGTTAGGCTAGTAATATCGGCAAGAACAATGACATGCAGTTATTGACTCAAAATATATTTTGAAACATTGAACAACAACTCTTTAAATCTGAATTCTCCAGTTTGTAGTTTTGAGATGAAAACTATAATTGAAGGTAGAAATAAAATAGTATTTCATTTACATATAAAAATATAACTTAGCTTCAATACAATTCTAAAAGCCTAGAATGTAATTCAGTTCGACATTATCACTCCTAAATTAATTCAAAGTAAAATCAATGTACGTGTGTTCTTTGTGTCACAAGGAGTCAGACACGTTTATCCTTGAAAAAATAAGTAAGTGGTATATTTTTTTGTTTGTAACATTTTTTATATATACTGTATAGAGCACAGATTCTTTTATTTATCGTTAATATATTAATTTTGTCAGATTTAAAACCGGCAGAACTATATTGTTATTTGAAATACATATTTATGTAGTTTGGTCCAACATTTTTTCAGTATTTTTAGATAGTCATAAATATCAATGGATTTGATACTAATGAATAGGCCTATTGATGATTTCTATGATAATGATTTGATTGTGGTGGTGGCCACTTATTATAATGCAGCCTTTGTTTTATTAGTTATATATAGCTTGTAAGGGCTACCTTTTGCGGGAAATTTACATATTTATAGTATATATTTTAGTAGTAATTAGTAGTTAGTTGTAAGTAATTATTGTTTATTTATGAACTGTTTTAATCCATGTGTTATTTGTTTGATTTCATTTGAAATTGAGTTTGTATATTCGTGCAATAAAGAGAGTTTTCTATTCTATTCTATTTCTATTTCTATTGTATATCAACATATTTAGTTATAATATTTTTGCTGACGTAATCGGTTTTAGCTGAATCATTATAGGCTTACCAAATAAATATTGTAAAAGAATGGAAAGAGTACGATAAGTGGTCAAGGTTTTTAATCTATCACTAAGTATAATCATCAATAATGTATTGAATAGAGGAAACTATTAAATTGATATCATCGCATCTAAAATGCTTTATAAAACATTATATGTTTAGAATGAAAAGAATTAATTAGGATTAATTAATTAACCCTCTAAGTGTTGTCTAACTCGCTTTAACCCTACACATGACAAAGAACTCTTCACTGTATACTTTCTATTAAGTATACCCTGTTATAAAATCCTTATTTTCCTTATTTATTAATAACTAAATACATGCTACTATATAAAAAATACACTGATTATAACGGTATACGTTTCAACAAGTTTGATCCATATCAACTTACAGTTGCAGTATAATATGTAAGTGCCCACCACCACAATCGAACTGTCGATATTTATTATTATCTAAACTACCAAAACCAAAGTGTCAAATAGAATTACATTACAAGCGTTTTCAAATTACAATATAGTTCAGGTGTTTTTATATCTAAAAAAGTTAGTCATTTAAAGAGGAAAAACTATTTATACAAGGAACCACCAGGAGAGTGCAGTTGGCCAGCGACCAATAGAATGGACTGGCCTGCGCGACGTTGCCACACAACTGCCGCTGCCGCCCGGCACGGCTGGCGCATTGTGGCTGATAAACCGCTGCGCTGTCACAACTAACACTGATGACTGAACATTTAAAACTTATCTGTATAATTGAAAAAACAATATTTAAAAATACGTTGACAGTTTGCTATATTATATTTAAATTACTTGTATAGTTTATTAATGTTATTACAAACTAACTATCGATTAAAACAAACAAATCGTCCCGTCAGTTAGTCAGAGTAAAGTACTTGCTTATTTCCATACGATTACAACAATCTTTTCAGTGATTTTAAACGATTACTAAACACACACAAAATTAATATACACGTTGCTTATATTGGACACTGCAATGACGTGTTGCTTGGTTAAAAATAATTTTAAAAAAATATAACAATATAATCAATTTTAAAATTATCGACAATTATATTTTTAAATTACGAAATAATCAAATTTTTCCACTAAATAACTTTTAGGGCCTACTATTTTAAAATGAAATAGGTTAAAAAGCATGATTGACTTAATAATATTCTTACCTTTGCACTTGTATATTATTTATTCGCTCTCAGGCGGCAATATCGTAGCCAAAACCTCGGAATCTTCTTCATTTTCACTTTCTGCCTCACTGCTACTCGTGTCAGAATTGTCTGCTAAGTTTATAATTAATTGTGCTCTACAAACACTTGTGCGGATGGATACATTCCTTTTCAAAATCAGCTTGCTGCAAGGCTTCTGCGTGCTGAACTCTTGATTGCCAGTCTTCTTCAGTCACTTTGTCCAGAGCATCATGAACAAGTTTCTCAAATGTTATTTTTAAATGTCTTATTATTACGTGCTTACCTCTCCCTTCACTTGAGCCCATACCATTTCAATGGGATTGTACTGGCAGTGATAAGGAGGGAGCCTGACAACTGTATGTCCCATTTCATTGGCTAATACGTCGAGTTTCATAAGTTTTTGTTGGGTTTTATATGGGAGAACCCTCATTATAAGTTCTGGTTTCGTTTCTTTCATACAGTATTGTATGTTTTTCTCGAGACAGCCAATTTTGAATCTCTTCCTTTCTCCACGATGAATTTGGAATTTTTTGGAGAGCACTGAGTGGTATGGAGCATTGTCCATAACGATGATCGAGCCTTCTTTCAAAATGCATAGCACTTTTTTTAAACCATTTTCTAAACGATTCAGCGTTCATTTCATCGTGATAGTCCGAACTAGATGATGTCTTAGACCGAAAAACCCACTTACATTCTTGCAAAAACCCATTCTTTTGCCGAACCGACATGACAAATTATTAATCTTCTACATTTGCCGAGAGGAACCTTTAGTCCACCAGACTCAGTCGTATCCTGCCATATGTATTTTTCGAGTATGGTTTTCATTAACCCATGTTTCATCGAGGTAATATATGGGCCTACAATCACCAGATTCTCTAAACTCTTGCATAGTTCTCAAAAATTTTAAACGAGCCGCTACAATATCATTTCGTTCCAATAAAAACTTTCTACCATCATTGGTTTTCTTATACCTGAAACCAACATGCCTTAATAATCTATTTTGTTGAAATTACCGATCCGTTGTAATCAAGTTTTTGTTTTGAGATCCTGCGTGATTCTTTTTGATGTGGGAAATTCCCCTCTGTCGTAGTACGAAAGGGACAGTTCGTCTCAAAACATCTTTTTCAAAGTCATCAAAGCCTGTTATTTTTGATTTTCGACCTTTTTGTTTTCCTGGCGTTGAAAACTTAATTTCTGATGATGAAGGTCCATCTTCTTTCGGACAGCTTAGCTTCTTTACTTATTTTGTTAACGGTTCTTTCACTTACACCGCAGGCCTCAGCACACAGTTTACCACTTTGCTTAAAGTTTAGAGTTTCTCGGAAATTTGTCAACGACAGTTTTTTGAAAAAGTGTAAACGTTGTAAATAATACGTCGTTCTCCACTACGTAGGGTTTTTCCACTACCGCTCTTACTTCCGGATGGCTGTGCACTTGAACAAACATCATCACACTCCATTTTGTCCAAATAAGGAATCACAATAACAAGTATAATTAACAATTTCTGACACCTACTCAGAAAATAATCGGTACACTTTATAATAGCTACCAATAAACAACACTTAAAAACGAGCACGAAAACGTTCATCAACAGTAAAATTCAGCAACAAAATAATATACGCGTACTGGAATTTGAAGAGAATGCAGTATTTTCAACCGCCACTGATTAAGCGACAATAGACACTGACTGATGGTCATAGACCGGAAGGAGGAAGGGGCTGTTTCTTGGAAACAGTATGACTCATACCGTCTGGTATTACCACCGACTGCTGGCTGGTGCGGCTTTTGTTTACAGGTATTTCACCCGTTTCCTCCACATTTTCACTCGTCTGACATCATCTATTATGTACTGTGTTCAAATTTCATTGGATGTTATAGAAAACCGTTACTTTAGAATTTTTATTAAGAAAGTGCATTCATATTATAAAAATACTTGTGCTGTATGATTTTTCAACTATGGCCAGTTTAAATTATTTAAATCACCCACGTGTGAAAACAATTTTACATAACACAGATTCAAGACTATTAATAGCCAGGTAGGAAAAATGCTTTCAAATGGTTATAAAATTTATGAGAACCGAAGTGCGTAACAAAACCGTTGCGGCAACAATTCCCACCGTTATGTACTGAATAAGTATATTTACGGAAAAGAACATATATTTCAGATGTATTTGATAACTTTCTTAACAAATTGAAAATCCATTTAACATAACATCATTATACTATGCAAACATGTAATGCCTTATTATATATCAGTGATAATGGTATTATCTAACTGTTAAATACGGGAAATTAACGTTTTTCCGGTATTTTTATGTTTTCTTTATAATTTATATTTCGGCTAAAGATTTTAATCCTACGATCTTCGTATATGAGTAATATAATACAATACTTTTTTTTAAACCATTTAACTCAACATGGAAATAAGCTACAGAAATGTACTTTTTTTTAAAATGACCGTAAAATTAACATTTTGTAATATGTAGTTAATTAATTCAAGACAGCTCTAACATTTCTTTCGAGCGTAACGGTTAAGTATTTTAAGAACGCTGGACTCGCGTGGCTTGTGGTTACAGCGGGGAACAAGTTTGGCAATGTCGCTCAGTTCTCGTTGGCCGCTCCAAGGTCACGGCAAAATAGGCTCCTCCCTCAACTGCACTCTCTTGTGGTTTTTTGTATAGGCTATGTGTATTTATAAAATGTAACAAACAAAACAGTGTAATATTTAGTTAATTTTTTCTATTTTGAAAGATAAAAGTGCCTGAAATGGTGAATCAATCTTACAAGATTCATGTATTAAAAGGATACCATCAGATTATCTAAAAGTTAGCAGAATATGATAAAAAAATGGAAAGGCATTTTGCAGAACTGACCGACAGAAGTGACTATTTCTTGTAACGGGCTGTAAATATATATCTTAAAAAAGTAAGTTTACTAATTATTAAATGGTTATTTTGTATATTTTAAAATAATATGTGACAATCAAGTCTTTAACATAAAAATATTTTCTATTTTCTATTGGTGTTATACATATTTTTGTAATATTTTTTACATGTGATACATGAAAATTGTCACTGACTTCTAAATATTAAAGTAATAAATATTTATACATTTTATTAATATGTAGTGGTTCTAACCAAAAATGTTTTCACCTGTTTCAGAACGATTTGGAAGTTCCAAAATAGATCAAGAGCTATTGACTCGCTGGGAAAAAGTCACTGGGAAACCCATACATCCACCTTATGAGGCGGGGTATTTTCTTCCTCTCACAGGGACATGGCCACACAATACTTGAACCTAAAGGAACCATAGGAAAAACCATTTATAACCCTGTATACCAGGGAAGAAGGTTCCATCCTCAGTACGACTATGCACCTGGGCTCATATTGATCCCTTTCATTGTGTCTAAGTAGGTTTAATTTAGATTACGACAGTTCGCCAACACCAGTTATTCAGATTTTATAGGCTTGTATATAGTAGTCCCTAATGGGGGGGGGGGGGGGGGGGGGGGGGGGGGGGGGGGGGGGGGGGGGGGTTCAGCTACAGGGATCTTACCCAGAGTTCTTATTTTAGTATTTGATGTTTATTCTTTAAATAGTTTGTCGTAGG
>NW_025780846.1:0-45461 GCF_021130785.1 Homalodisca vitripennis
ACTGGTTTTTATTACTAATTATTGAGTGCATGGCTATAATATCCAAAAATAATAGATAACTTTAAACAATACAATATTTTGTTAAATAAAAGTTTACAGAATTTAATAGTTTTGCAAAATTATAACATACAGAATAATTCAAAATTTACCTCCAGAATGTTATGAAGTATCTCATACCATTGTAGATAAGCGATTTCAATACTGAAATTCCATTTAAAAATAAGGTACACACTAGAATACTTTTAAACAACTGTTTTTTTATTTTATTTACCAAATAAAAAGGACCAAGTCTGACTACCACCAACACATTACCATTTTAAGGTTTCAAAAAAAAATTATCATGACAAATGACATAAGCATAGAACAGTGATGTTATTGCAGTGTTCAAATACAAACCATTGAAGGACATTTAAATTTAAAATCCAATTCCATAATTGAAGAGCATTCTTTTCAATTATACAACATTCATAATAATTAAAACTGTAAATTCATTCACAAATAAATAAGCATTAAAGAATTTTAAAACTTTTAAATAGACACAAATGTATATACAATAAATGGTACATAATCTATACATTTTTTCACAAAAACCACACTTAAAAAATGATGTAAATAACGAAGTTTGTTAATGTACGTGGGTTAAAACAAGTAAAAAAAAGAGATTAAATTTTTTTTAGAAGTTATTACTAGTATTTGATTCAGTAAACACGAAGTAATTATGCTAGGATTTAGCATTTTACAGTTAACATTTCAGGTACAAATTTCAGAAACTACAGTCAGTATAGCTTTGTAGAGGGAAATGTTTTAAAATTCGCAGGTAATTACATAGTTAAAACAAGTCAAGTCAAAATGTCATACTCAGCATAAATCATGCACAGAAGTAGTGTCATACATTAAATACAAACAATTACATGTTAATGATCTTAATAACTATAGGCAATTTAGAACTACTTAAAAACTCATGAAGGGAGTAAAAGGGTTACTGTTAATAAAAAAGGACTTCAACAATGCCTTTAAATTTTGTTTTTGATCCGGTTAATATTTAACCGTAATAGGTAGTATTTTCCCAAAACTTTATTCCCATACATATGTGTATTTACTGAAAAAAGAAAGTCTGTGGTTTTTAAGTTAAAAATCATTTTTATAACTTGTATTATAGGAATGTATTTCAGAGCGCACACTAAATTTGTGTGGATTATTACAAAAAAATGAGATACAGTCAAATGTATATCGATTGTATACTGTCAATATTTCTAAACTTTTAAAGTATTCTCTTACGTGATCAGTATGCTTTAGTTTCAAACATTGTTCTAATTGTTACGTTTTTAAAGGATTAAATCTTAGCCAAACTATTGCCATATACACATGAGCCAAAAAGCAATATGCAGTAAGCCTCTATTCAAATTATTACCAAACTTGCAAGTCCAAAAATGTTGTATAGACAATTTTGGATCAGATGATGCTTTTAAATACAAATGTTTGGTTTCAAACTTATTTCTATTCTGTTTTAATTTCAAAACTAATAAAATGTTTTGCTTACATTTAAACATAAATTATTGTTCAAAAAATATTCTTGAATGTTTAAGAGTTGAATTTTGGGCAATTTGTTCAATTTATTTAAGATTTCTGTTGAAGTGATGAAGTTGGAATCATTTGCAATAAGTATGAGTTAACTCTTAGTCCCTGTAATAACTAAAGTCCATTCGTTTTTGGATCCATTTAGTTTAACTCTAAAACTTGGTTTGGTTACTATTTCTAAAATATTATGAACTGTATTAACAAACATAATTTTAGGAAATTAAAAACTGCAAGAGGTTGCAGTAAGCTAACTATATAGTAAAATAAACTGGTACATAAAAAAGTGCTTAAAAAAATAACAAGAGAAAATAAGTTTTGGAAAAACCCGAAAAATGGATAAAAGCCATAAAAGAAATTAGTGATTGAACAAGCACCCTTCAGTGCTGTCCCACACTAATGGCTACAACAAAAAACATCCCTCGAGCTGGTACAGTAAAACATAAAAAAATCGATATGGAAGAGAAGACATACTTAAGTTCTTAAATGCTCTGGGTTTTGCCGCCTTCCCTATGGACATCAGTGTCAACTTTTGTGAACCGGTTGCGTAACATGACAGTGATTCTCTCTTTATTTACCTTAAATACTGACGCTCAAGTTTCTTAAGCGATATTAAGGTTTTCTGAGCCAAAGTTTGTAGTTTAAAACCCATCTCGTCAATATTGTAAACTTGTTTAGTGCTCAGTTTTTCACAAACAATTACATGCAGAGCTATACTTATCTTTAGAGGGTCTTGGAAAAGATATTCGGCAGATAATCAACTACGTCTATTGATACGATCCCTTCAAATAGACGTGGCAAGGCCCATCCCAGCCCCCCTGAGGGCCTTGGTAAAATTGTCCAAAAACACCGGTTTTGAGTACGCACCTGATTACATGACTGAGGAAATTACAAGCTTTTTTTTCTGAAAATTAACTAGCAGACACATTGATCTGCTAGTTTCTCCCCAGACACTCTTAAGAAAAAAAAAAACTGAGGAAGATGAAGAATAATTTTCCCTTGTATCACTTTAAGTGTAGAAGTTGGTGTATTTTGTCTCTCTCAACCCTCATTAAAAAGTGGTTAATGGTTTTATCCCGTGTAATTGTCCATCCTCGATGCCAAGTGACTCTCAGTGTTATAAACTAAGATTATACTCCATCTCTGAATTTATCTGTATCTTAAGCTGACAGACAGTGTTGTGTCACAACTTGTGATAGTCTGTTTGGGAGAATGGAACATTCCTGAACTGTGCCTTGGTTTGTGTGACAAATAAAGATAACTTCGGTCAGACAGGAATTCTTTTCTGTATCACACTATTTAAAGCCTTTCTCCATATGTAAACTCTCCTTCTCACAAGCCCCAAAGTGTTTAAATTCGATTTTGCATTGTTCATTACAGCCCAGGTTAATTATATTAATTTAGCCTATTTATCTACAAAACATTTAATTACATTTTGGGCCGTATCAGTTTAAATCATAAGTTACTAAAATTTCATTCATTTATTTACTATTATCTGAGCCTATTTAAATCTCCATATTGTTCGTTCATAAATATTATCCAATAAACTATATTCATACATACATAATATAAAGCATCTTTTCAATGGACTCTGGTGATTTTCTAGTACCCCATCACTTGAATGAAGACTACATTTCTCATTGTATATTAACTGGGCTGGTATAATCTCTACTTATTACTTCACTCAACTGTTTCCCACACAACACTAATTGAATTACCTTAACAGTTTTGATTGTAAATCATGTTTTTCATACTATAACTGGTCTGATATAATTTCTCTTTATTTTATTAATTCAATTCAGAAGTTTCTAAACAGGACTATTTAAATTAACCAAACGGTATTGCATGTAAATCATGTTTTTTATGTTTTAACCAGTTTAATATAATATATCTTTATAATTAAATTCAGAAGTTGTCAAAAGTAAAATCGGTTTACTCGCAAGCTATGTTTTTAATGCCATTAAAAAAAATTAATTTTAATAGAACATTACAGTTTTCTGGGCATGGCATAGAAAACTAATTTCATGCTTTACAAGAAATATTATTTTAGTAAAAATACATTATTAGCATTTTTTGACTGACAAAAGACATATCAACAACAGTTGGAAGACTTAATTTGAGGGGGTTGATGAAGACAAAGAGTGCACCTCAGAAGATACAAAACACGATACATTTTCAACAAATCTTCTTTAGCACCTTGCCTGCCACCATAAGAGATTCTCAAGATTCCTGGATTGCCAACTTGTGCAGTCGTGTTTTTGGTTGTGAAATTAGTTTTGGACTATTGATACTGGTTAATAAAATTGATTTTCAAAAAGCATATGTTTAAGGGGATGGGGGGTTAACTCAGACCCGATCGGGTCAGCAACAATATTTTTCAACGAAAATTGCCTTTAAAAAATTGTTGCCGACCCGATTGGACCGTCGTTCAAATTCCAGTCGACCTTGATATTTTACTTTATACTACTGTGATGACAGAGTGTGCGTGCACTGGCTGACTAGCGCCAGCTGTTACCAGACACCAGCTGGTGCCAGACACAGTCCCTCACTCGTCCCCCACTCCTTTTCCTTGCCGCTTACAGCTGTAACACGGGTTGTTTCGCGCCTAAATACTAACCTCATTGATATTTCACGTCTTTATATTCACGCTGTGTCTATCCGTGTGCGTAGGCATTATTGTAATTGTGTTACTGTAACAACTGTCCAAGATGGGTGAAAACCTAGAGGACAAAGACATACAGTTGTTTCTGGACGTTCCGATGAGCAGTGAACCTGACATACTCGGAGTGAGTGAAGGCGGAATCGGAATAAACATTGATTCTGATATTTCTGATTCGGACAACATGGAGGACGACGAGGACTTCATCACTTAACGACTCTATATTTTGAAACTGATGACGAAAGTGCTGTGGCTGAGAATGAGAATGATGTTTATGAGGAAATGGAGGTAGGCCTAGACGTAAACTTGGACAATATTTCTAGAAATACTATAAATAATGTGAGTGAGAATGGCGGTATCGAAAATGCTAGTTTGAACTTGATCAATGTAGATAATGAGGGCCAGAGAGCTTTAGTTGTTGGGGATGACACTACTCTCGCTGATAAGTATAAAAATCTTAAGGGAAAATCATATAAGGTAAATATGAAAGTAGAGGAAGAGGGTAAATGGAAATTGTTTTATGGTAAACAAAAAGATATTGTTTTTGTTGGAAACTAAAAGTTTAATTTCAATCTACCAAACACAGCAAAACCAATTGATTATTTTTCGCTGTATCTAACTGATGATATCCTGGAGATCATGGTAGTCGAAACCAACAGGAATGCTGCACAAGTGTTGAATACAATGAGACTAAATCGCAGCAGTAGGCTTAAAAAATGGACAAGCACCAATATCGATGAAATGAAAAAGTTTTTAGGACTAGTTTTGTATATGGGCTTGGTCCGAATGCCTGAAATAAGTGACTACTGGTCATCAAAGATGTTATATAGAAATTTGGTAGCAGGTCGTGTAATGAGCCGGAACCGGTTACAGTTGCTATTACGCTTCTGGCACTTCAATAACAACGAAAATATGGACCAAGAAGGCCGTTTGTCCAAGCTTTTGCCACTTATTTCTCACCTCAATGAGTGTTTCAAAAGGAAAAAAAGTCCAGGTAAGGAGCTTGTGGTTGACGAGAGTATGGTCCCATTTAGAGGTCGTCTGCTTTTTAAGCAGTACCTCCCTAACAAAACCCACAAATATGGGATCAAAAATATTTAAGATTTGCGACACAACAGGCTACACTTATAAAATAAAAGTGTACATGGGGAAGGGGACCTGCAATGAGGATGGGGTGACAGTAGCGACATCAGCTGTCATGGAGCTAATGACTGATTATGTAGATAAGGGTCATATACAATTATATATATGTGGTCATATATATGTGGACAATTTCTACACATCCGTGGATCTTGCCAACTCTCTATTAGCAAGGGATACAGTAGGTACGGTAACGAGCAACCGTGCCTGGTTTCCCCACAAAATTACAATCCCTCCACAGCTGAAGATAGGGAAAGGTGAAATGAGCTGTTTAGAGTACCCTTCTGGCATAGTGTACACAAGGTGGGTGGACAAGAGAGAGGTAAGACTCATGTCCACAATTCATCCTCCAGGCTACGTTGACACTGGTAAAAAAACCAGACAGGGTGATCCTATAATGAAACCCTTAGTTGTGGTAAATACAACAAGGCTAAAATGGGTATAGATCTGTCAGACCAGATGTCCTCCTACAACACGCCAGTGAGGAAGTCGATGCGCTGGTACCACAAAATCGCAGAGGAATTACTCCTGGGAACAGCCATTGTGAATGCATGGCTTGCCTATAAGAACGATGCAGATGCTACCGGTACCTTAAAAATCCTTAAAAATCCGGAATCTTAAAAAAGTGACCACTTTTTGTGAATTATGTCCAGGGAAGCCTTATCTCTGTAAAGACTGCTTCAAGAATATTCACAAATAAATTTGAATACAACTATGTAATCCTCTATTTCACATATCTCTGTGGCCTATTCATAATAAACCTAAAACCTTTCTATCCTCAAACATATTTGCTACCCAATAACTAAAAATTAGCAGCTTCAAATATTTAATTTAAAAAATTCCCCATACAATGTTGGTGAGGAAAGTACAATATTAAATTAAAACTACATTCCGTTTCAATTATTTAAAAATGTATAAAAGAAAAAACCTAAAAACCTAAACCCAACGAGGAAG
This sequence comes from Homalodisca vitripennis, assembly GCF_021130785.1. Classification (NCBI taxonomy): domain Eukaryota; kingdom Metazoa; phylum Arthropoda; class Insecta; order Hemiptera; family Cicadellidae; genus Homalodisca; species Homalodisca vitripennis. The sequence continues at coordinate 6,329 of NW_025780846.1, forward strand.
GAAATATGTTTACTCGATGAAAACGTTCAGAGAAAAACTAGTGTTTAGCCTCCTGGGGTTAGAGGATGAAATTGTGGCTCCTGTTCGCGTAACTGGTCATCACTACGTTTCAGAATCATCTATGTTTGTTGGAGAAGGTAAAAACAAACGTAGATCAAGAAGAAAACTGTAAGATTTGCTACCAAACTGCTATGCTTCAAGGAGGTCGACTTGCAGCCAAGAATCTTAAAAAAGTGACCACTTTTTGTGAATTATGTCCAGGGAAGCCTTATCTTTGTAAAGACTGCTTCAAGAATATTCACAAATAAATTTGAATACAACTATGTAATCCTCTATTTCACATATCTCTGTGGCCTATTCATAATAAACCTAAAACCTTTCTATCCTCAAACATATCTTTGTAACCATAATAAACTTTGTTTTTCATAACAAATTGAATATGAAATTTAATTTACTACCCAATAACTAAAAATTAGCAGCTTCAAATATTTAATTTAAAAAATTCCCCCATACAATGTTGGTGAGGAAAGTACAATATTAAATTAAAACTACATTTGTTTCAATTATTTAAAAATGTATAAAAGAAAAAACCTAAAACATTTTCTTAAAAAAAAAACCTGCCGACCCGATCGGGAGTCAAAATGTTAACGATATTGCGTGGTGTTTTTAGCTAACCTATAAACAACAAAACAACTCCAGACAACGTTCTCTAATTAGTCTCATATCTGTTTAAAAAACTTAGTTCAGTCATTTGCAACTAGAGTCGAGCGTAACGCTCACAGCGGCAACAAAGAAAAACCATGGAAACGTCATTGTGCCGGCCGATCGGGTCGGCATTGGCGAGTTGTAGCAATTACGTCGCCGACCGATCAGGTCGGCATGGCAGGCTAGGTGTTAAAAGAATCAAGCAACATGTCTTCTAATGTATGCCTTAAAAAGGTAAGAAATAATATGAACTTTACTCTGGCAAAACATTATTTTAGTTCTAGACTTCGTTAGCTATAAAATATCAACATTTCATGGTATTAACATAAAACAATTTTATAGTAAAAAAAGTTATGACAGTCACATAATTTCACTGACAATCACAAAATCTATTTACACTATTATTTAGTAATTCTCACAAACACTATTTTATATTTACAGAACATTACCGAGTATAGAGTAAATATTCCTCCTACATTTTAGTAAAAATGCAATAATACCGCTTAAAACTAATTAATACCTATTGTATTTAAATAAAATAACTACAAATATTATACAAACAACAAAAACCACACCACAGTAACAACATTGTTTTGTTTCAACAGGATAATTATTAGCTGTGATAATTATCCATGGCCATGCATGGAATTTCTTTCTGAACAGTATGGACTTATAGGCATATCTTTTCTTAATGGATTGCCCTCATGATATAAGTGATAGATGGCCATTGGAAGATATTCCCAATAGAATTTACGTGCTACATTCCATGATGTTTTATTGAGCAGCTCAGAAAATTTCAATAGTACTCGAGATTATCTTAGGCCAAGGAGGGGAATACTAAAGTTGCAGTTTGTTAGCTTTAATAGTGAATACATAAATGATGTGTGAAGGAGCCGCTCTATGATAATTTTGAAACAGAAGTGGCATATTCAAGAAACATTATTTTGGCGTTTATGCAGACTTTCAACACAATCCTATATAGTAGGCTTTTGCATAACAGGAGCACAAAAATTTAAACAATAACATCTATAATATTTATAAGTAAGTTAAATACCCAAAAGAAACATCTGCCTGCTTTGAGGACCACTGAGCTCACTGGATTTATATCCTCAGTTCTTGAAAGAATTGATACCTCAGTTCTTGAAAGAATTGATATCCTCAGTTCTTGAAAAGTATAAATGTTATACAGTGCAGTGCAAGTCCATGCTCTCTGATTTCAGCTGGATATATTATACTTCCTTGATTCAGTCTAGGAAAAATATTAACTTTTATAAACCTCATAAATGTCATAACCCTCATAAGTACTACACTCGCTCCTCCCTCCATTATTTTTCATCCACAAAAAATTTCACATTGTGTATGTTGCATTACTTCAGGGTTGATTCTATTTTATGTAACAACCAGAAGCTTGCTTCACTACGTAAATTATACTCATTATGTTACTGTTCATACCTTTTGGTTTTTTCTTCGGTTACTTTAAATATTCCATGCCATAATGTCAATAGTATCCACTATCGGGTAAATTACATGCAAATATTATAAATTTCATCATAAAGGGTAACTGAATTTTATATCAATGTTAACATAACATATAGAATAAACTAAGTTGGTTTGAATTTGTCACTGGTGCACTTTAAAGTAAAAGGTAAGTAATATTATTGTAATTCATATTTGCAGTACACTAATACTCTCAAAACACTATAAACTGCTCATTTCAGTGGGATATACATCTCTAACTTTTCTGATATTTTATTTCATAAAGACCTAATTTGGATTGACAAAATTTTAAGACAAAAATTGCAAATCTGCCCAGTTGCCCTCTGGCGATGCCCCACCATTTTGTTTTATTTATGTAGATGAAAGTGTATACCATTGCTCTCACAATGGATTTTAAGCATTTTTGTAGTAATCAAATGACAATTTTTAAGCATTAAATTTATTATTTTGCAATCAAATATTATTTAGAAAATATTGGTATTGGAATTGAGAAAAATGAGAGGCTAAATCGAAAATTTTTCTCAATATTGGTATGTATTGAGTAATGAAGTCGGTTTATATCATATTCAATTTTTTATTGATAACATGTATTCGCTGTAATGTATTTCTAATGCAGATTTTCTCAACTTTAGAGGCCAGTGAGGGTGAGCCTGAGGTTGTAGTCAATTCATCTCCTTTTATTTGTATAGATATATGAATATGTATCTATATCCATATGTTGCCAAATATTCATGTTAGCAATCACTAATAAAGATTGTTGTCTATTGTCTATGTAATAAGAACAATTATTTTCAAAAATAGTTAAGTATTACAAGGTGTTTTAAAACTCTACCAATACTTTAAGGCATTGTTTCTGAGCCAAAAACAAATCTAAGTATCAAATTTAAATTGTCAAAAAGTCATCACATGATCACACAGGCATCATTTTGTATTTTTCACTTATTCTTTTTTATTACAAAACTATATTACGCTATATCTTATTATTAATTACACTATTTATCATATAGCCTAATTAAAATGTATTACTTTTCTTTTATAATGTTTATATAGCAATAACGATAATTAACATCTTAAAAAGCTGATTACTATGCTAAAATTTACAACATATGATAAACAGTAAGGTTTCCATTTAGTATATTATCATTTTTAGGCAAATTAATTGCATAAAAAGGGATTTTTTGAAAGATCTAATTCTAAAAAGCTTAAATAAAAACCTGGATGTTAAAATGATGTTTAATAGAAGAAAATATTCACGGTTTGTTGTTACTACAACAGCAACAAATGAAAACTAACAAAGATATATCCTATTACTGTGAATTAAAAAAAATAAAACAACCCTACATTTTTTTTACAAATATAGTAGGAACTAGATAAATGTTGTACAGCATATTAGCTCCTTACCTCGGCAGATATGCAACCTACTCCCAATAAAAGTGCATAATAAAAAAGTGATAAATCTTGTCTAATCTTTGATCAATCATCATAAATGAGGCATTGGTATTTTTGTTATAAAAATTAATTTTCTTGTAAAACTTCATAAAATGACTTGCTTTTAATGAAGCATGCTTTAATGAAGGTTAAGTTTTAATTGGCTGCCATTTGGTTTGAGATTTCAGAAAATATTGATTATTTTGTTGTAGGTTTATTTAATTGATATAAAGCTGCATGAAAAACTTCAATATGTTACATTTAATGACTTTTGAATAATAAACATGAATAATAAAAAATATATCACCTGTATGTCCTGGCGACATTTGGACAATTTAAATATATTTTAAATTTGATTTTGGTCCAGAAACAATATATTAAAATTAAAATATTGGTATGGAGTTCTAAAACATATTATTAGCTAAAATATACTTTTTACAATGGTTTTTACACTAATCATTCTATGAAAAATGAACAAGCTTTTTTGAACATTTTGCAAAACGTTATAGCTGTGAGTCATATACTATAACACAGACAGACTTTACTGAATCTTCAGCTCATGGTTCTAACTCCTCTCTGCTCCTCGAAATGACTAAAATTAAAATAAGGCAGGATAGAATTGAAAATGCATTTGAAGCCCTCCAAAACAATACACAGAACACTAAATCAGTCATAGAAAATAAGCAGTTATCCTATGATTTGTTTGATACAAATACTACTACTTCACCTAATTGTACACCAACAAAACGTAAAAAAGTTAGCTCAAGAAACAGAAAGAATGTTTTCAGCATTTCCTTACAAGCAGCTAAATATATGAAAAATAAAAATGCAATACTTGAACAAGAAAACTTGAAACAGAAGAAATCTAACATAACAAGCTCAGTTGTAAATGGTGATTCTCTCCCAGATGTTGAAACAAGATTGGGCGTTGTCTCGGAGCTTAAAGCTTTACAATCAGCTTTGAAACTGGGAAATAAACCCCCAATGTTTGCAGTCCCCTTGGATAAAAAAGAGTGTCTTGAAGTCTTTTATGAAAGTAATTTTGAACAATTCTTGAAAAGAAACCAAATAAAAGACAGACCAGCTACGGGGCACTTGTCTGACACCAAGCACGTAGGTGTTTGCTCGGTAACAGGTGACATTGTATTTGAGTCTACTGCGTCAGGTGAATTAGATACACCAGTTCAAGAACCATGCCACCAAGAGACTTCTTTTTTATGGAAGAGCCCATTGAAGAAAAGCAGAGAGAAGTTTACTCAGAGAAGACGTCTTTTCATAAATTCAAGATGGACACGTCAAAAAATCTAACTGTGCTACACCAAAATGTTGATAGGATTGGCAATAAGATTGATAGATTCAATCATCTTCTGCATTCTTTATCACCAGACATTGTTGTGATTACTGAACATGGACAAAGCGACAACCTAATCACTAACACCAGATTACTTGGCTATAGTTTGATTTATGCCTTCGGGAGAAGAAATCGGCAAAAGGGGGGTGTCGCAATATATAAAAAATGTACCCTAGAAAACGAAACTGCTAATTTAAACGTGGAATGTAAAAGTCTACCATTGATATGTGAGGTAGCAGGAGTATCCATCAAGTTGAGTGGCAAAGAAATTCTATACATTCTAGGAGTATATCGCCCTCCTATAAAACGCCAAGAAACTATCGTTCGAGCACTTGAGCTCCTGTCAGATATACTGGGCTCATTTCCATCTTCAGACAAGGGCAAGGTACTTCTAATAGGTGACATCAATATCGACAACTTGCAGCCATTGCCTGAAAGAACCCTTATCAACGACCTTATGGCCTCACACAGCCTGACGAGGCTTCAACTCCCAGCAACTAGGATTACTGCATCTTCACAAACATCTATTGATGCCGTATGTACAAACGTCAGTACAAATCTTATTAAGGTTGATATAATGCATACGGCGATCTCAGACCACACGTGTCAGCTTTGTCACCTCACTTTCCCAGCAAGACAACGAATAACAGAATCTTCTCTTCGTCGTCACCTCAATGCACAAAATTTGCACAACCTAAAACAAAATCTTGCAGCTGAGAACTGGATTGGAGTTTTTGGTTCAGACAATGCAGATGGCGCATATGAGTCTCTGATTCACACTCTAACTTTTAATCTAGATATATACTGCCCCCTGAAGAAGTCTAGACAAAACCACAACTACAAAATATCTGCATGCTACGACGAAGAAGCAAAGCTATTGAAAGAGGAATTTTTGGAGGCTCAAAGGAAGTACATCCTGAATAACTCAGACAATGATAAACAGACTGCTGTTCGACTAAAAAAAGCCTACGACTTAAAACTTAGGTCTCTAAGAAAAGAAAATAGCGCATCTGTCATTAGCCGATCTATGAATAAAAGCAAAGCTGTTTGGCAAATAATCAATGGTGAGAGGAAATCGTCCAAAGAGTCTTCTGTAAATGCCATAAACTTTGAAGTAAATGGAAGAGTGGTAGATAATGCTACAGACGTAGCTAATCACTTCAACAGATACTTAACAACAATAGCAGATGAAACAATTAGAGTAAATAATAGCAGGCCTTCTTATAACCAAGCTGAAACTACTCATGCAATCCCTGTGGAACAAACTATACATATCCTGAAACCCGTATCAATTGAAGAGCTAGCAATTACAATAGATTCATTGAAGCCTAAATCTTCAACGGGAGTGGATGGAATCTCAGCTAAAATACTGAAAGCAGCCAAACATGAACTTCTACCACCCTTGCTTCATGTCATCCAGCTGTCGTTGGCCCAGGGTGTGTTTCCACAAAAACTAAAAACCGCCAAAGTTTTTCCTCTTCTCAAAAAAGGCAGTAAACATGAAATAGGGAATTACAGGCCCATCTCATTAATCCCCACTATCTCTAAGATCCTCGAGAGGATTGTTCTATCTAGAATCCCTGAACACCTAAATATCAACAATCTTCTCACTGATAGACAACATGGTTTTGTAAAGGGTAGGTCCACTCTCACAGCCTTGGTGGATTTGTTTGAATTTATTGTGGATGGCATAGAAAATGGAGATAGTGTTGTGGGCATTTTTGTTGACATGAGCAAGGCCTTTGATTGTTTAAGCCATGACATGATTGTGACAAAATTACACCATCTTGGTATCCGAGATACGGCACTGTGTTGGTTTCGATCTTATCTTTCTAACAGAAACCAAGTGGTTGAAATAGCTCAATCCATCAAAGGCATCAGATCCACATCCAGATCAGACTCTCGGCCCATGGTGAGGGGGGTTCCTCAGGGCTCGGTCTTGGGCCCACTCTTGTTTGTGCTGTCCACCAATGACCTGCCTGCAGTGACGGAGCCTTATTGTAGGGCCATCATGTACGCGGACGACACCGTCCTACTCACTTCTCAGAAGTCTGTTGAAAGCCTCGAAATAAACGCGTACATTGGCCTGAATTTGGCGGTGGACTACTGTGCAAGGCATGATCTTGTGTTCAATGCTTCCAAGACCAAGCAGGTTACCTTTGGCACCAAGAGGGATGAAGTCTCAAACCTTCCTGACATCGATGCTGTCACTTCAATTAAACATCTTTGGATTACACTTGGGTGGAGATCTTAAGTGGAATGAGCACATAGATGTTCTCTGTCAAAGGCTGTCCACAGCTGTCTTCGCCATTAAAAGAACATTATCTGTCAGCACAGAGGAGGCAGCTTTAACAGCCTACCATGCCCTTTTTGAGAGCCTCATATACTATGGAGTTTCGGTATGGGGTGGAACCTCTGCACATAACTTACAACGAGTTCTAATTTTACAGAAGAGAGCCATCCGAACCATAAAAGGAATGAAAATACAAGATAGTTGCCGGCCAGTCTTTAAACATCTGAAGTTATTAACCGTTGTAAATATATATATCTTCCAGTCTACAACACTAGCTTGTCTCCTGGGAATAAATAAGCGACATCAGGATGTTCACACACACTGCACCAGACATGGAACTGACTTCAACCTGCCGGTCCATCGCTTGAAGCTCTTTGAATCAAAACCTTCTTACGCAGGTGCAAAATTCTACAATGCCTTACCCGCATCCTTGAAGTTCTTGGAGCTGAAAGTTTTTAGGAGGAAATTAAAATCTTGGCTGGCAGATAGACCCTTCTACAGTGTCAATGAATTTTTAACCTGGAGAGAGTGACCATGGCAATATTGGCAAGCAAATAGACTCTTTTCTATATATAATGTAGCCTACATGACGCCTGTTTCTATCTTGATGATAGCAAATAAAGATTTCTGTTTCTGTTTCTATATGTAAAAAATTTATAGTAACTTTACATGGTTTGTCAAATGAATAATTTTCTTTTAATATCTTAAATAAAATTGTTTTTGATATTGATTTGCACCATATTACATTTTAATGTGTTTGTAAATAATGGTTTGTAATAATTCTTCAAAGTTGAAAACAGTTGAAATCAAAATTAGAAACATGAATATTTGATAATATATTTTTGTGCCAAATAATTCTCATCCCAAAACAAAACACTACACAAAAACATTGAATGCCCCAAATGTCTGCTTAACACCTGAAATCCAGTTTCTGCCATTTGGAGAGGATTAATAATATACATACAAACAGCCTGACCTATAAAAAATACGGGTTTAATGAATGTAATAACCTGAATATAAACTTTAATTAATATACAAATCTGAATAACACGCCTAACAATATGACCATATTATGCATGCTTCTTTTAAAAACCATTGAAAGAATTATAGTCTACAGATCATTTTCTGGGACACACATAAGCCCACCTTCAACAGTGAGATATTGAGATTAAATATTCTCAACAAAGCAGTGAGATATTAAAATAAAATATTTCAACACAACAGTGAGATATTGAGATAAAATATTCTCAACACAACTTATTTTAAGATTTAGACATTTCTAAATTTGTTCATTATCACAGCAAATTCATATGATGTTCACAAATCTGAACAAAAAATTATCTGGAAAAATACACTTATACTGAAATCTTTTTATGAAAATTTACATAAAATCTTTGATTTTTATACCTATCTTAAATTTTAAACATGTATTTATAGACAAACACGAGTTAAAAGTTTTAAAACCTAGTCCTAAAAAGAATGTATTGGTACATTGGATTAATTACATAAAATATATATTTTGCATTCCACTAATGTTTCCATGTAGGTTAATTAAAATCCAATATCCCTGCTAATTTATTAAGGATTCATTGCATACATAAAAAAACAATATAATTACAATTATATTGTTGAAGGAATAATTAAACAAAGCAGTATAACTTTAAGTTGATAGGCCAAACTACTCTTTGAAAAGAGTATTCAAATTTGTACTTCTTTATTTTTATTGGGCTTTTTTTAGATACTGAAATCATTTTTAGCTCTCAAACATTATAACATTTTTAATGGGTATTTCTCCTGTATTTCTTAATTATTATTTAACAATAGATTAAGTTTTTCAAAGGTTTAAATTAAAAGTGAAAGGCCTAATTTTGTGGATGAGTTTCTAAGATTTAACCTGGGAAGCAATGTACGTTTCAATGTAAACACAAGCTGGCTATAAGGAGTTGCTATCTTATAACAAGAGCTCATTTAATAACTCATGTATTAATAGCAGTACCAACTAGATAAAGCTACTGGCTTGTTTAACCATTCTCACATGGTTGATGCATTTGTTTTTGCATGATGTAAACAATTTTGGGTAAGTATTGTATTATTTCTGACTTTTAGACATTTCTGTCTAATTTACACTCAATTTAATTATAACTAAAACATGTCCTTGTGATAAACACATTAATGTATCATAGTGAAGGTCTTATCATTTGAAGATGTAGGTATTTTTGTCACTATATGTTCTGTAATTGAAATTGAATTTAAAATTTGAATTCTCTTTTTCGATTTGAAAATTTGTATTTGTATTTTTTAGAGCTACCTACAAATTTATTGGATTTGTTATTTAGTGTGCAAGGTAAAACCTATTATTGGAATTTTTATGTAGTGTGCAAGGTAAAAACTAAACTTTTAAATTTTAGTAATTCACAAATATTTTCATGTGCATTAACCTTGAAGTTTCTGGTTTATACCAAATTTTCTTACCATTAATGAGACTAATCTTGTTATCATCCTGTAAATTTTCCTGATTCTTCATATAGTCCAATCAATGTGTTTTATAAAACAGCCCCAATAAAGTAAAGTATTACAAAGCTACATTTATCTCCATCGACTATTACCATATTAATGAGTTTCTAGTCAAGAGCCCCTCTACTTCTTGCTGCTCCCTCCAATCATCCCTCAAAGATCAGGATTGCAAGCTTTTAGTATAAATCCCATATCTTTATATATATATATATATATATATATATATATATATATATATATATATATATATACAGGGTGATTCAAAACTAAACGGCAATCTCTCGGGAGCTTATTCTATAGCTAAAAACAAGTAAAAAAGTTCATATAACCATATGCCCGGAAACGCTTCGTTAGCGAGTTACGCCTAGCGAAAGATTTCGCCCGGATTTCAGAACCCTTGGTGAAGTCAGGCCGTATAAAAATGGTAAAGGTAGTTACAAAGATACAAATACGATTGTTTTTTATGTTTTTATATCTGAAAAATTTATTAAAATTTGTCCCAGAGCTGTAAATGCAATACTTTCAGAGATATCTTACGTAAAACACAAGAATTGGTGCAAAGAAATAACACATTTTTGTGTTTAACGTAAGATTACTTCCATAAATGTTAAATGAAGGTCATTTTTTTCTTAAACAGATTTGTAGAACATTTAATTCTGAAAAGATTCATGTGAATTACTTAGGAAAAGAATTAATAATAGGTATTGAAATTTAGCTTTATTTAAAAATAAAACAACGCACAAAAATGCATATTCTTATCTGCATAAAATATTAACTAATGTTTAGGTTGTGAGTAACAGCTGATCATTTATTCTAGACTGAACATTAACATAAAATGTATTTACCTTTATAAAACTGTAATAATCACCTATAATAGTTGCTCAAAGTGTCCTCCGTTGTTAGCAATGCACGTTTTCGCACGACGAATCCACTCTTTTCTAGCGCGTTTCATAACGTTTGGAGCATTCTTGATAGTTTCTGCCGCCTCTGTAATGCGATTACGTAACTCCTCTATGGTGTTAATCCGTTTTGAATAAACAATTGACTTCATCCAACCCCATAAGAAAAAGTCTGCTGGCGTGAGGTCAGGAGAACGTGGTGGCCATTTTACTGGTCCATTTCGACCAATCCATTGTCTACCGTATGTATCATTTAAATAGTTTTTCACATCATTAGAAAAATGTGGAGGTACTCCGTCGTGCATAAACCATGCATTTATTCTGTTTTGAACAGGAATATCTTCCAAGAGGGGTAGGCAGGTTTGTTCTTAAAAAATTTAAGTACGCTACTCCATTAAGTCGATTAGGGAGGAAAAATGGACCAATCAAATTATCACCCAGAACACCAAGCCATACATTGACTGAAAATTTATGTTGAAAATGCCTCGTCGCAGTTTCATGTGGGTTGTCGTACGCCCAAGTATGGGTATTACGAAAATTTACAATTCCATTTCTAGTAAAACAGGATTCATCAGTAACGAGAATACGCCGAAGAAAATACTGATGTCGTAAACAATTTCTTCTTAACCAGCGGCAGAACATCTTCCGTTTATTAAGATCTTGCGGTAATAAGTCTTGAACACGTGTTATATGGAATGGGTACAACTGTGCTTCATGAAGTGTCCGCCATACGCTTGACTGGCAAATATTTAACTGACGTGATAATCGTCTGGTGCTTGTGGTTGGTGATAATTCTACAGCATTTATTATTGCTTGTTCATTATTATAGTTCCTTGCGCTACGTTGACGACCAGTATCTATTCGCTTCGGTTTAAAGCTACCAGTTTCTCTAAGTCGTCTCTCCACAGCTTCAAATGTTTTGCGATCAGGTGTTCTTCGATGTGGAAAAGTATCACGATATTCCTGAACTGCAGCTAAACCATTCTTGTTAACTTTGCCGTAAATCAGTATCATGTCCGTATACTCTTCAAACGAATACATACCATTTACATTATCTGCCATTATTTACTAAGATAATTACATACACTTTTATAAAAATATGTAATAAAATATTTTAAAAATAAATATTTTATAAAATATTTTATACACTTGTATAAAATATTTCCAAATAATCACAGGATCTCACAAAATACAATCTTCACACGCCACAATACAAAAACCTCCATAAAGGTTATTCAAATATTACTTCATGAACTTAATTGTTGATCAGCTGATATTGCCAACCTTTGCAAAGAAAATATGACGATAAAAAGTGTTGAATAAATGATCAGCTGTTACTCACAACCTAAACATTAGTTAATATTTTATGCAGATAAGAATATGCATTTTTGTGCGTCTGTTTTATTTTTAAATAAAGCTAAATTTCAATACCTATTATTAATTTTTTTCCCTAAGTAATTCACATAAAGTGTAATGGTAGCACATTCACCCGGCAAGTGAGAGATCCGGGTTCGACTCCCGGCGGAGCAAGTACTTTTTGTGATTCAATGTTTATTGAAATTAAATAAGGCTATTGCCATTTATACAATTTAACGTATATATATATATATATATATATATATATATATATATTAATAAGCTAGATCCTTATTTTGTACCTGAAGATGGAATCAATGATTCCGAAATGTACATTGTGTAAGAAAAATAAAAGTTTAAAAGTTTATTCATATTGTGTTTTATATATATATATATATATATATATATATATATATATATTAACTGTACAAGTATGTTCTTTGTATACTTATTACAAAAAATTATTTACAATAATCTGTTCATAAGTATAAAAATTTCTATAGTTTTTTACAATAAACAAATTACAATAGTACGTTTAAAATCAGCTAGTGTAACCACATCGCCGTGGAGTACACTGCACGTGAGTCTCGCTGGCTGGTCAAGCGCAAGGTGCGAGGGTGAAGCAATGAAGAAGCATTAGGAGAATAAAAAGTCATCGAAATTTTGAAAAACTTTGAAGAAAATTGTAAAAAATTAATTGTTTCTAGTAGAATGTTTAAACTTTGAATACAAAAGTTTAAATTGGTCAGTCTGGTATTTATTTTTTATGAAGAGTAGGTGATTGGGAGTTTTATTTAGAAAATGTTAAAGAATGTTGCCATATTTTCATGTAGCTGGCCAAAGCTGAGATCCATTAGAAAAGATTTTACTAATTATGATTGAAGACTTATACTTTTATATGAGCAAAAATAGCAAAAATACAAATGATATAACATCGTTAGAACCATACAACATTTTAAATGTAGTTAATTTAATAAGTTCAGGGTGGCTACACAAAATCTCTTTAAATACCCGGTCAAAAATATCCAATTTTCTAGTCCATTTTCAACAACTGCTATTCTGTATTTCACCCTTACGCCAAGTATAACGGTAACGATTGCCATGAAGCTGCTGCAGCGGTCTAGCAAATTCCGTCTAGCAAATATGCGAGAAATTCGGTGACGATTCATCACTACCACCAATTTAATCTAGGTTTTATGTCTTGTATCTTTCAATTTGTAAATATAACATTATTTATACCTATTAATTTTCTTTTCTGTGATGTTTGGAAAATATGTGTATCCAATTAGGAAAGAGAAGCAATCATTAACAACACAGCGCTACCATGGGGGCAGACTGCAGTCCTGCTTTGGAGGTCATAAAATTTGGGGTGAAAGAACTTGTGGTACGAGGCAACAATTGTGTCGGTACACAAAGTCAGTTCGGTACAACCAACAAATAAACCAAATACTTTCATCTGAACTCTACTTTTAACTTTGTTTGAACGGTTGAGGAATACAAGCTTAAGAATATCCCGCTACTTCAAAGGAATTTGCAGTTTCAGAGAAATTAATACATTAAAAAAATTTACAAAAGAAATTCTCAACCTTCTCCGTTTAAATAATAAAAATGGTAGGTTATAAAACAAGCTTCAAGAATAAAAAGCCATCTATGAAAAAAAGAAGGAAATATTTTAAATTATAGAGAATCTATTTATGTACAATTACATAAAGTATGATGTATGGATAAAACAAAAATTAGCTACAATCTTTTTACTGCCGAGCAGATAACGTTCACGCTTAAAACCAGCAGACACAATGGTGTTGACAAACATAGACATAGTAAATAAGAACTACAATACACGTTTTAGCAATAGGAAATTTCCGTACTGCTGATCAGCTGTCGTCCACGAATTGACTTATTTGGTTTTGAAATTCTGGTTGCACACATCACTAGTTCTAATATTGTGAAATCGTGCACTATAAAAATTAAAACATAATCCATGCATGTTTTACCGGAACCCGAAACCCAAGCATAATACACTCTTTTCCAGATTCTCATTGTAAGTGGCAACCCTGGTTACAGTCCCGTGAAAGTATCTTGGCTCTCAGTATATCCCACTGCCGGCCAATAAATGAAGAATGCATGAGAAAGTTATCTGCTACGGAAGTTACAGAGAAGTGGTAAATTCACAATCTGTAGAATAAGTAGACACCAGTACAGAATAGTACCTTCCATAATTGCCCCCAGAATACAAGCACAGTTAATGTTACTAATTACTGGCTCTTAAATATCTTGCACTTGCTTTTATGAAGGTGCAAGAATAGAATCACTCTATCACAACAACAAAGTAAATAAACACACGACAGGTTATAGTATGTTAGATTATAGACATGAACTAAGAAACAACATAACATAAAGTTTTTCATAAATGTTGGACTATTTGGTTTGAAAAGTTCGAATTGTCCGAACCATCATTATGAAACAGATGTTCAGGTGAATAGTTGATCAGAGAACTGAAGGGATTTCCATCAGCCGTCGTCCAGATAATGTTGCTTTGACGACGAGAACTGAAATGTGTGATAGATTCTGCAAATACTGGCGACAATATTAAGGTCCATTTACGCCGGTAAGTAAAGTTGCGAAAGAATTTGCACAACTACTATTATATTATATGAACAAAATAAGTGAATTTACTCGTGAGAACTGTCACAAGTATGTGTTACAGCTATATCGCTGGTTGTGAGGCCCAAGACAATCAATTGGCAGAATGTAATTGTCCAATAGATTGTTGCGTGTTTACAATGGTTTGACCTGACACAGGGGTAAAACTAACCAAGATATACTCCCCTACACTAGTGGAGGCCAACGGCGTCGCATCTACATTCACAGACCACATCACATAAAATACATTTCGAGATTAACCAAAACCTAAATCAAGGAGCTGTCAAAATTATTTCTTGATTTCATAAGTTCTTAGGACAGGAAAATTGTTTTTGAGACTATCGCAGTTTTACAGGAACACCGGCATACTACATCTGGTGCATTAAGTTCCTAGTTTGATAGCCACCCTGAAAATTATAACGTTTAATAGATCAATACTTAAAATGCACAAGTTTCAAAGTAAAATTTATCCAAAATAAAATACTTACGCTACAGTTTAAAAATAAAATTTAACATTTTGATATGTGAACATACTTTTATGTTCTTAAGCAATTCACTTTATGACAATTAATCACTCAATAATATGTAAAAAGTTAACTTCATGATAATACACAGCACCGCAGCCAATCACATCAGGTACTGGAAGGTGCACATCTCTTGTTTCATTCATCACAAAGCTGCCTTTAAACTCAACACTGAATTAAGCTATAGACATGTTTATATGTGTGGAAATAACAGTGCTTTCATGTAGCAGTGTTATACAATGTGCTACAACTTTCATTCAGCGTTTTGTCAGATTGTACAAATTTAAAAAATATATAAGAAACATTAACTTCAAATCACAAAAATTGAAATATTTTTATAATTATCTATTAAAAAAACAAGTTTAGCACTAAGTACGGACATTAATTGTAAAAATTATCAAGAGGAAAATAGACATAAAAAGAACATACTTGTAAAAACAGGTACAAATATATATGGGATATCATTTGAAAGCTTACAAACATGACCTTTATGGGTGGGGAGGAGGAAACAGGACTATGTCTTGGGAACTTTTGGCCAAATATTATTTTGCCATGTAGTAGCCGATAGGAAAAAATTAGCTTTATAAAATTTTCCTCAAACAACCACACATTGAATAGAGTAATATTATTTAGTAGCTGCTTATCTTTTTAAATACTTACATATAAAATTGAATATTTTTCCTCCTCACACACAAAATTAATTACTTTAAAAAAAGTAATACAGTACATAGTACATAAAGAAATTAAAGTTCATAAGTTAAAACATAATACAGTTCCAGGAACAAGTAAAAACATCAAAAAAGGTAATCTGGGGCCAAACTATAAAGTGAAAGCAATGGAAAGCATTCTTACCCCAATTTAAGGTATTACATGCCTGTAACATTGTAACAGACCAATAGTTTTGTATTAACTCAATCATTAAAAATAAACTCCTAAAAAGCTATAATTATTCATTTATAAAACACATTTCATACAAGATTAAAATATGGAAAGTTCATTATAACTTTTTGGAAGTTAGTACATTTATACAATTTTTATAATTTGGCCCCAAGCACTGTTGAGAAAAGTTTTAACCTATAATCTACTTAACACTAAACTATGACTTTAAGCTGGTCACGTAGTTTTGCCACAGTATTTTCTTGATACACTGAGAAATAAGCACACTTAAAATCCGCTTTCCTGACTGCTTCATGTGCAGTCCATGGTTTGTAAAGTGGTACCGTTGCATCGCATTTATCATCGGTAGAAAAGTTGCGTTCGGATAAGCACTGCACAGCTGTGACACCATAATGTTAGTTTTGGCGATTTCCGTGTTTTTCTCGATCTCGTCAAATCTGAAAGGAGTTTCACACACAATGATGTTGGTGTTCGGGAGGGACTTGAACAACAGGGCATAGAGTTCGGACAGCTTCCTCTGGTGGATTTCCGAGGTGTCGTTCGATCCGCCGACAATCACGATAAAATCGTGCAAGGTGAGTGCGGCGAACTCCTCCAAGCGAGCTATCGCCTTCTCCACAACCTCATTCAAGGGCCAACCTGGACAGCAAGTGGATCTGACGTTTAATGTGCCTTTTAGCGAAGCGTTTAGATGTGTCGCTTGGTCCCTTGCGTGACTGTCGCCAAATATGTACACAGTGTGTGTAAACTGGGGGTTACTCGCCTCGTCGGTGCCATTCTCTTCCACCTCCTGCGAACAGGGAGGTGCAGTCAGTCAACTACTCAAGGCAACACACTTCTACGCCGAGCTATTAGCATACACACAAGTGTTCTTCATTGTCATTGTTTCTAAAGAAACTGAATTCTTCTGGCATTTTGCTTCATTGTCATTTTTTCATTTTTTAAAATATTATTTGTGTGATTAATAAACATTTTTAATTTCCCAGGTGACAAGTTATCAGAACTGACTGTGTGAATTTTTTTTCATATTTTTTAATGCTTATTTCTTGAAGTTTATTAACTGTATTTATAATTTGTCTATTTATCTTCAGTTCTTTTTATGTATTTTTCTTTTAGTTTCTTTTATACAGCTTGAGACATAAATTTTAATCTCATCTCACATTTTAATATTTCATTCATCTTGTTGATTCCTTCAATGATTTGTCAATCCTACAAGTGTAAAAGTATTCCCATGGTAGAGGCCCTCGTCAAACTGTAGATCTCTTAGTCTCCCTTCCAACTGAGCTAGTCAGTACTAGCCTTCTGAGCTTTTTAAGATTCACTAAACCTTACATATCATTAAAAAATTAACTGGAGTTCCTCATTTTCACTTTTCACAACATATATAATTTCACCGTTGTGTTCAAAAATTTATATTGACATATTTCACAATGTAATTTATATTATAACAATTTTTCACAAATGACTTCTTGACACAAATTATGATAATTTTATTCTAAGCATATATTATTTATAACGTAGTTTCTATTTTAACAGATAGATTTTAGCCATTATATAAGAATAAGATAACTTCATTTTTTCTTGCACTTTTTCTCAATTTAGTTTAAACTACTAAAGTGTTAATCTTTATTTTAAAACAATAAAATATGATGAATAACAGTTTTCCACATGATCACCTTTAGGTAAGATTTTATTTATATACCAATGACATTTGAATTATCATATGAAACAGTTTTAGGAATAAACTGTTAATATTTATTAAGTAAAATTTAATGATATCCCCCTATTGCCTATTACATAATTATAGGCTATTCAACGAATTCTTATATGTAATAGGAAATAAGAAGAGTTTGATGCAGTGCATGAAAGGAGGATAATTACAGCCATAACAAGTTAAAAACCTCAATCATATCACAATACCAAAACCAAAGGTTCCAACCTGTGTAACATGGTATATCTACATGTTTTAAAGTTCTTGTTGAAAGAAACATTTGGTAAAAGTTCGTTTTAAAATATTTTAACAATTGCAAAGTGGCTGATCAAAATGTAACAAAATTAAAGAGGATGAAAATAACAAGAGAAATGTTTTATACAAGGGCTGTTCAATAAAGAATGATCATAATTTTTTAATGGTCATAGTTTTGCACGCTAAAATTTAATCTTATGATATTATATTATGTGAAACTACCACATAGCAGTAGTTTCATTGTTGGGGCTCCCGATTCTCGCCTGTGAGAGGCAGGGAAGTTCAGTATCGCCTATCAATGCAATGGAGCTAACACGTATGAACAATACGCAGCTTTGAAATTCTGCTTTCATCTCAAGAAATCTTCAGCTGAGATATGTGGAGATTCTGTTTTTCCCTACAGCAGAGCACAAAGTGGTATAAAATGTTTAAAGAGTGGAGAGAATCAATTTCAAAGGAAGATGGACCTGATGCTCCAGTACTGTTCTTATGGAAGTAAAACATCATCACTGCTGATGTCGATGTGAGAGAGGATACTGATCATTTCATAGGGAGCCACCCACATGTTGGTGACACAAAAATTACACATGAGACATGTCTGTGCACGATGGGTTCCAAGACTGTTGATTCCCAAACAAAAGGACATTCAAATGCAGATGTGCATGCAGTTAAAGTTGATGTTAGAGAAATATCTGGAGTTTCTTTGAAATGTGAAGATGCTAATGACACCTGGCTACATCATTTTGATCCTGAGAGCAAATAGCAAAGCTCAGTGTGGAAATCTCCTTTACCACCAGCTTCCCAAAAAGCAAAAGTGGTTGCTTCTGCTGGGAAAGTTATGGTTACCTCATATTTTGATATTCATGGAATGGTTTATCAGCATGTCATACCTACAAACACGAGTAACTGGACAATACTATAAACATGTTCTGAAGACATTGCAATTCTATATCAAGCGCAAAAGACCATATTTCCGTGAAGCAGGCTGTATGCTGCACAACGATAATGAACGACCAAATATTACCAATGTTGTTGCTGAATATCTGGCAAAAATCAATGTGAAATGCATCCCTCATCCCCCCTAATGTTCAGATTTAGCCCTATGTGACTTTTTTCTATTCCTTAACTTGAAGAAACGCCTTGGTGGGAGGCATCATCCATCATCAGAAGCAGTGGTGAAGGCTGTAAAGGCGTCTTTGAGAGACCTCTCAACAAACGGTTTCCAGTATGTATTTGAAGACATCACATTCAAGGGAGACTTTTTTGAGAAGGACTATCATAATTACGATGATTAATAAAGGTATGTTATAAAAAAAAATTATGATCATTCTATTTTTGAATTGTAAAAAGATTTACTCGATTTAAAATGGTTTTCCAACGTTGATAATTGAAACATTTATATATATACATGCATACATACACACATCAATGCAAAATTTATCTAAGCTTACAATATAAGATAAATCAGTCAGACTTTTAACAGAATTCCATGAGAAGGTCATCTTATGGATCTTAAAGATCACTTATGGATAAAAAGTTTGATATTTATCCTTTAATTAAATTCATATGCAGAATTTTATTTTCATAAATTTAACTAACTATAACTGTATTATTCTTGTGAATGTTAGCACCATGTACATAACTTTTCATATGACAGTGGATAGTGAAACCACAGAAGCCTTAAATGGACTTCAATTATGTGTTAAGTACAAAAAAATATAAAAAAGCGCCATTATGTTTCTTACCTTGGAGGAGATTGTCTGGATTTCTTCCTCTGATGCTCCCATTGTTGTGTTTATGTTGGTCCCACTTTCGTTATCTACCAAGACAACCTAAAAACATGATAGATACTATCAAGTAGATGTAACAAATCGCATTTTATAATTTCCTATGAAATATTACTAGGTTATGTGATAACTTATATCTGAAAAAAAAAAAAAAACACAACATATTAGTTTACTGGTAATTTTCCCTGAACTGATATGACTTACAGTGGTTTTTGAATTTTTTGTTTGATTACATTTAATTTTCACTTCCAGTTCATTGTAAAAACTAGAACCAGGTTTTGACACTGTGTTGTCTAATAATCAATAATTAAAAGAAGCTGAACTACTCAGCTGAAAAGACGTTGATGAATATCCTTGAATTTAATTACAAAAATTAGTGTTATTTATGCTTAGTTTATTTTTTAACTTTTTACGTATTTTGCTCAAAATTCCAGTAAATATCTCGCATTTTTCCTGTACATAGTAAATTTAGGCACAATTCCCGCATGCTGGACACCTTGCTTAGTTAAGATTCCTTCTCAGAAGATATATTTTTCAATGTTATCAGTTGAAATCCCTTGATGTATTTGCCACCCAGCGGCTTACGCTAGAAACCCACCCCATTAGTGACCGGTGAGCAGCACCAAGCGGAATGTCGTAGAACTAGTGCAGTTTAGATCTGTTAACCCATTGCGGATCGTATTGTTTTGGCGCGCGGGGCACGAATTAATTTACGGTCAGCAGCCGCATGAACAGCAATGGTGCGCCACATCGTATCGCTCGCTATTGTATACTAGAAAATTCAGCTGTGAAGGTATTCGTTCAGATGGAACATGGGCCTGCTGGGGTATCCGTGATGTAGGAACGATAACACGCGAGCAAGTATCCGGGGTGGCAGGGATGATGTCTGAATCATAGTCTAAATAAAGCGGCTCGGGTGAAGCGATTACAACATCCGGGCCATTGTCTAGACTAAACCCACCAACATGTACTTCTGCGTCGTTTAGTTCTGTGTCACTAACCTCAAAAGTATTATAATAACAACTGAGGAAAACACCCAATCAGAAGCGCTAAAAAGCAGAGAGTAAACTCAAATGAATGATTTTTCAACTTCGACATACAACTGCGATCTGTAGGATATTTGTAAAACTTTTGAAAACTCTAAACGTAGACCATTGTTAAACACTCTTAGTTGACAAGTGAAGATGATCGCCCGATCTTTCAGACTTTAATAGAACTATTTGGAGGGAAACTTAAAAGCAGACCACTTTTGCGAACTGAGCTCGTCATCGTGCCGTTAAGCCTGGCCGCTGCGTGACGAGCCCAGCTCGTCAGTGATCCGCAATGGGTTAAAAGGTGCAGCAATGTGAACATACCCACACTTTCCATACCTGCTCCTTGCAACCCTTCATTATCAATACTTCTGAGGCTGTGAAGCCAGCTATAATATCAGAGAAATGTATAGTCTATTATCACCCTGTATATATAGTAAGAATATTGTCTCTTAACTTTTGTATAATTAGACATGATTAGTGTATTATGTTTTAGGTTTATGTAAAAAAGTAATATTTTATATATATATATATATATATATATATATATATATATATATATATAGTATAATATTTAAAACGTAGTGTAATACTTAGTATGTATAATGTAATATTTAATATATATAATCTATATAAATATTTTATATGTACCTTTAACCCTTTGAGTGCCACGGGTATTTTCCGAAGGCATATGCATAAAGTGCCATGCTGTTTTTCGCATATTTGTAAGCTTTTGGGAAAAAAGCTGTTGTAAAATAACTACCAAACAGATTTCCATCATTTTGTTGTTGTTGTTTTTCTTATGAAATGCAGAATATGATACATATCGTTACAAATAAAATTTGATTTATAAAAATATAAAAATTTCAGTATTTATAAAAAAAGTGTTTTACTTTTGTATAAAAAGTTAACTTTCGACCTAATTTGCGTGTATACGGTATTTTTAAGATTTTTTTTTCTTTATACCATGATAAAGGCCATATGATTCTAAATAAAACCCATGTGTAATATCTTATTCTAGAATTTTAAAAACATGGCATTATATGTATTAACAAAATGCTGTCCGGTACCGACATTTTATAAACTGTACTTCATTTGTCAGAATTTAGAAATTACTCAGTAATGATGTAGTTTTCCCAATAAATCTAATAAAACATTAATACAACACAAATAAATATGATTAGTAAATTTAGAAACAAATACTTGCTAACATATTTACGTAAAAGTTTACATTTACTAAATAATAAAACTAATAATATTTACACTGAAAATTCACGTTTTTCGCTTGAACACAACTCAAATCATACATTACTTTTGTAAAGAAATACAGTAAAATACTGTATAAGTTACTATTTTATTTTGTATTTACTCAAATGCTTGGTTATCGGCACATAAACAACAAGAAATGCCGTTGCGCAACACGGTACTCGTCCGCTACGTCACGTGACTGGAAGACAGTATCATCGTACAGGTACTTCGGTATTATCACAGCCCACTATTTTTGGACGAGTTTTCCTTATCAGAGATCAAAATAAACTTCATTATACGTTCCTTCTTCCATAATGAATCTAAAAATACTCGATGAGTCATACTTCCTATCTCCAAATAGACACACGAATGACCTGACATTTTCGAATAATGAAACGTTGTTCTTTATAGTTTTTTATTTAATTGATTGTCGTAATAACTTGTAAATTCCAAAATAGGTTAAATAAAGTCAGTTGTTCTTAATACTATAATTTATTTTGTCCCCGATAAGGAAAACTCGTCCAAAAATAGTGGCTTTTTGATAAGTACCCAAACAACATAAGTTTCACAGATAAAATAGTAGAGAAACAACATAAAACTCGTATTTATTAATAGTTTGAAACCTATTGAATACAGCCGCCTGATTATTTGGCCAAAATAATCTTGTACTATATAAAATATTATCGAAATACGAAACGTCAAAAATTGGCGACGCTGGCACTTTATGCAATTTTCGTACCGTCAAAATTAGCGACGCTGTGGCACTCAAAGGGTTAACATCTAGTAGGAATTGTCTATTAATTTGGTAATAGTCTATATATGAAATAATGTGAAGTAGTTCAATTAATTTGCATTCAATTATTTTTTTTCTTTAGGTATCAATAATTGATAACATTTTGAATAATTCCATAAGAGTTTCATAGCTTAATGCAGACTGTGGATTGCTGCTCAGTGACTGAGTGAGCTATAAATTGTGACAATTTTGCAAGAGTGTCTCAGAGTATGGTTTCAAAGGCCTGATAAACGGTTTGTAGCGAAAGAGCATGTAGACAGAGCCGAGCAGTTCTGGCAATCACTAAAAAAAAAAAAAAAAAAAAAAAAAAATGCTAACATTGCTGGCCATTCTTACAGGGTCGTGAATTTCGTGGGTTATTGTGGAGTTGGGGAGGGAGAAGTACAAAGGCGAAGTGATGGTTGCATCCTCTGGAGGCATGTATGCTAATGCCATAAAACAGTGTGTACTAGTTGTTTACACTAGTCCTGTAGGGATGATATATCTTTTAAGAAGGATTCATAACTAAAGCTATGAGTAAGTGGTTATATCAGTTATTACTATATAAATAAAGATATTAAATTAAAACTTGCTTGACAATAGATAAATAATGTCAACAGTGCTAATCATAAAGTATAGTGATCAGTAGTCTGAAGTCAGGTGTCAAGATAAGTTAGTTCCAACAATGGCTGAAGAAAATGTAAAATATATCAAATTAAAGTTTTACTACTAAGAATAATTAACAAGAGTGGTTTAGTCAATCAATATTTGAAGAATGATAGAAACATTTAAGAAGGAATATTTCAAACTCACCCTTAATAATCACGATTCAAAAGCTTTACTGTAAAGTGTTTTGTAATAGATAGGTAATAGTTTACAAGAGTACTTGCAAGTTTACTTCGTGATATTTAAAGACACTTTAGAATATAATTAGAACTTTATAAAAAATATGAGGGGTGGCCGATAAGTAATGCCTCCAACATCCATAAATCGGTTAGGATTACCTTCATCTTCATATTGGCGAAAATTTGTCTAGATACTGAGATTTCATTTCAAAAGTAAGCATTCTCTGCACCCAACAAGTACACACATAAAGGAAATGATTTCATGATGTTTTCTGTCCGTTTAGCAGTATAAGCACATCAACATGAGACTGGCTTTCATCTGTTGTTATTCTCACTGGACATTCAGAACGAGAACCATCCTTCACATTTAATTTTCCGTTTGCAACTTTTGAATCTTAAAAACCCATTTTCTTACATGACTAATGCCCTTAATTTGTCACCGTAAACATTTGTCATTAAGTGAGTTGACAATCCTAAGCGAAAGGAACTCAATCACTACTCTTTATTTCAACTGTGATGGAAAACTTACACCCATCTTGTACGAATATATCAAACTAAAGTGACTGATCAAAATGATAATTATGTGGCACACTTCTAACTGAACAGTGATTTGTATCCATCACACGAGTCAAAGTCTGATAAGCTATCTTGATACATAGGCTCTTTTAACTTCATTCCAATAACAATATTTTCAAAGTATTTTATTACAAAATAATGAATTAAATTAACAAACCAACAGAAATGTTTAAAATATGCTTGGCGTCATGATTTCACAATATCACAAATAGTGACGTGTCGAAGCTGAACCTCAAATCCATTGAATATTCAAATAAGATTATTCAAGAACTTATTGGAAATCAGCATTACAAATTTCTGTATAATAAAAACATAGGTACGCAAAATAATTACTGTAGTTTTTAAAAATAATAATTTGCTCACAAACAAACTCTAATTGATACATTAAACAAATAACAGCAAACTATTGGACACATGCTGACTTGTGATTGGAGGATGAAGGGGTTTATAAAAGGGGTTCGATGTGCTTCTAGAGTCATAGACAATTTAAGAACTATAAGACATTGGGGTTAGAATTGTGGGAAATTCTTTATTCCGAGTTTATTTTTGTTATGGAAGTGTTGTACAATCAATAATCATAATATACATAATATGTTCCCTTCTCAAATGCGAAAGAACTTATATAAAAATAACAAACCTAAACAATTTGTATAAACTGAATGTTTTCAATCTTTATGCATAGAAAAGTAAAGTTTTTTTTGGAATAAAATTTACATTAATAGTGAACACACTAGAATTCTTGACAACACTTATTAACAGTTTAATGCACCAGTTTTTGGGAAATCCTCTACAGTACTAATATGAAAGCAATGTAATAAACTATCATGTTATACACTATAATGCGCTTTGTTAATGTTTTGAGCACTTGTTAGCAAAATTTACTTCTGAACTAAATTTCATTTGTGCACATAGATGATAGAAGTGAGAAATAATCAGAGTAATATTGTGTAATAAATCTTGAACTTGGATCTATGGTTTTTCAGGGCTCAACTAATTTGAAAGACACAATATCCTTTGAAAACAGTTAATGATAACATACACACACTGAAACAAATAACACTTTCAAAAATAATTGTAAAAATCATCAAGTGTATTGTAAGCTTACTTTGAAAATGATAAGGCACCACTCTCATATACCTCACTCAGACCATTGTTCATGCACTGCTCTAAAATAAAATGTAGTCATGTTGTGAAAAATCACACAGCTGACTTTTATCAGCAACAGCACAAATCTGTTGGAAAACCAGAGGAATGGAACATACCTGAAAACTCTTGGTGAGGAAGTGTTTGGCGACAAACTGTGCATTAAGCGTTTTCCCATCCACAAGTGCTGAGAAAGCGTCTGTCTCTGCTGTCTCTGGCACTGCATACAGACGACACTTGACAGCCTGGACTGGCAGCACACACATGCTCTCAGGTAGCTCCTGACAACAGTCAACTGTTGTGTCAACACGTGGCAAAAACAAGGGGAACAGTAGAAAAAAGTAGGATATGGGAATAATAGCTGTACGATGGCTGTATCAAATTACTGAAGACACTATTGATACAATTCTTCACCAGCACCCTCGTTGCAACTTTCTTTCCACTTTCACAAAGCCCAGAGCTCACTATTGGCAGAACTTTCTTGATATTTAGAGTAGTTTAAGCAATATTATCCCATGGATAGATTCATAAACAATTTAACATAAATTTATATTGACAAATGCACAAGGAAGTATAGTTGGACTAATGATTTTTCATTTTACTAATTAGTAGTTGATTAAACATAAAAAATAATTCCTTTCCAGCATATGGAAAGTGTAGTTCTTTAAAAAAATCCCTCAACAAATTCTCAATTTGAACTTGCTTTTTAACTCCTGAGTATACCCAATATATGGACTGTGTTTTAATTCACAATTCACGTAGTTCAGCTCTGTCTCATCATCCTCAGTTACACTATGATCAAGTAGTAAATGACTATCTGTGTCGAGACTTCAAAGGAACTGCTTTAAGCCCAGACTGGAGAAAAATGAACTCAAGCAATGTAACTGTACAGGAGCAAAAACACATCACACACGAAGTAACTTTAGCGCTTCACCTTCATTAGTTTGAGTGTTTTGCATTTATGCTCTTGGCTCCTATGAAGTGGCATCACTTGGATTCATTCTCTAGTCTCTTCATGCAGTTTGTTAGGTATCACTTAATAACTATTTTAACCTTGAATGGCAGTCCATTGCTGCATCTTTTTAGTTTTTTAATGTCTTAGGTAAACCTGAAGAAGAGGGTAGATTTCAATCCTTGGAACGTAGTTTTACACTTTTTTTGTAACAAAAACAATGGCAAATTTTCAAAATCTTCTTATCCTTTCAAATCTTCCATCGTCAATAATAAACTTTAAACAAAAAAATTACAACAATGATGAAAATAATCTCAAAGGCTGATATTAAAACTAGATTGAGCTGGACTTGTAACTCAGCATCCGGACCTGGTGTAGCGGACAGAGCTCTGCTTGAAACTCTACTACCTCAATGGGTTAAAATACAAAAAATAGTATCAACATTAAATTTTGAGAAAACTAACATGTATATATTGTCAGATAAAAACAAAAAAGACAATTCAGTTACAGTACGTAAAATAGTAAAAATCTGTGTTCAACTTACTTTAATTTTATCACACGAGACATCCTCTTTGTTGCCGTAGTCAACAAATAGCACTTTAGCTGTGTCAAAACTCTTCTCCTCCACATACCCTCGGTACCAGGAGTCGTCTTCAGAGTACTTTGCAAGGCAACCAACCTTCTCCGCCACAGAACTCATGTCTGACACTTCCCCTACAACAAATTATCAATACCAAATTTATAAATTTTATCATATGATAAATCCTCTTTGCATCTAAACTCTTCTCTTGGAAAATTCAACCTTCTTGGAATTCATGTCAGCTTTTTTCTTATTATTTCAAATATGATAAACACTCACACACATCTACAAATTAAATATAAGAACAATAAATTCTTGAGTAGTATACAGTGAAATCCCTTTATAATGTTTTCTCGCCGATACGATCCTGCAGCATCTTAGCTACATTTCAACAATACTTTATTATTTTCTATTATTTGATAAAAGAAAACTCACAATTAAACAAAAGATTTAAAGAACACAAAAGACATTATAAAGAAATGTTTGTTTGTTTAGTTAAAACAAAATCTAACACGATATACATATTTCATTTTACAAACCATACTCAATAAAATGGCAAGAAAAATATAGAAACTCAGTGATTAGTTATTTCACAAAAACAAACACTTCCCAAATCCTTGCACTTGGGAAAAATAATTTAACTTTTGTCATTTTACTAAAATTACATTTAATTCCTCTATAAAACAAATAATACATGAAATTTGGTAATTTATAATAATCTTTCATGTGGTATGATAAAAGAATATTAGATACACCAATAATTGGGTCTAACTAAAAAATAAACATTTTTACTAAACACAGTTTTGATGCTTTTTATTTCTGTTTCAAGTATAATGAAATATGTGCCATATCATCAACTGTGTGGGTGAAAACTAACACACGTTAGTTGTACAATACCTTTTGTTTTTCTAAATTCTTGCAAATGTACAGGATACGGCTTGCCATTTTATGAACATGACATTGCAAAGTGGCTGCAGCACTAAAAGGGTTAATTCTTTATTATTTTAACCCTTTGAGTGCCAAGTATTTTTTGAGTGGGTATACTGAAAAGTGCCAGGTATTTTTCTAGTGGGTGTACCTAAAAGTGCCAGCCCTTTTTCAGGCATTTTGCAAAGTTTTAGTAAAAAATTCACAGTTCGATTATTTAATAAGCTATCAACATGATTCTTTTTTTATTTTTCTCTGAAAACTCTGTTTAATTTACATAAAATAACAAAGTTACCATAACAATAAATTTAGGAATACCAAAAATGGACTTACCTAAAAAAAATTCAAAAATATTTTTTAATTTCATTTTTCAACCAAATTATTATAACCAAAAAAATTCATATCCTTTTCTTAGTCCATATCACTGGAAAGTGTATGCAATTGTCTGTAAATCTTGAAAAATTTATATTATTATCTTCAATAATGAGTAAGTTATACAACTTTTAAGAAACTATTATCACATTGTTTCTGGTAGCTATGGCAACCAAAAATGTTTATATGTGAGTTTCATAATTTAAAGTTTGATCGGAAGTACACTATAACAATTTATTTTGAAAAGAACGATTCTTCACAAACATTTCAATATGATATTATTTAAAAATATTAAAGGTTACAATTTTTAGTAACTTTTTCCCGAACGTTCGGTAAAATCGGACGTCGGCATTTTCGGCCAACTTTTGTAGTCAGGTAAAATCGGACATTGGCACTCAAAGAGTTAATAAAAAATATATTGACCAAATTATTATACTGCACTTTAAAAATATGACGTTGACAATTAACCTGTTATTTAGTGAGTTTTTTTTTAGTGCGCATGGCTCAAAAAGTGAGTTTTTTTAACTTTTTTAATTTTTTGGATTTTTGAGTATTTTATTTGTATATGCTGTAGGTAGGCATACGTCTGTGTCTAGGCTAACACTTGACGCGTTCACACTGTTAGGAAATAAATCACTATACAATTCTTCGTCTTCACTACCCGAATCCAAAAAGAACTCGCGTATTTCATCATCATTTAGATGGCTACGGCCAGCCATTGGCAACAAAACTAATTAGGTTTGTAATAAATCAGACTAATCACATGAGAAAAACAAAAACATAATCTCTAACACGGGTTTCAATGTCACGGCAAGAGGTTAACTACTGGTTTCCCGCAAAGCCACTTGCAGGGCTTTGTTACAGAACGAAACAAAACTGAACGCTCCTACGATCTAGCGGATACTCTGAGAACTACTTGGGCCAGTGATGTTCCGTAGTACTTACCACAGCTGCTAGATGTCTAGAAATCAATATCCTTACGAGTTGCAAGTATTGCGGTGAAACTAACCAGTAAAACTGTTCAAACCGCAACAGTTGCGTCGTTACTAACCTATACCTTGGTGCACTGCGCCGCTACTAATCAACAGGTTAAATGAATTTGGTTGTAATAATACAATAACATTTCTACTTAAAATAATTATTTTATAAGTGCACCTTAAATATATATTACTAACTTATAGTAACATGAATTGTATATAAATTTAAGATGCACATAAAAATATAGGACAAAGATAAAATACAAGTAGAAGTAAAAGGAAAAACACAAATGTGGAATGAGACACGATGGATTACTGTGATACAACTACAGAAATTTGAATGTTAATTTGTTATTGGGTTAAATTGAATTAAAACAAAACGTCTGGATGACTGACAATATTCACCAAGATTTCATTGCCTCCTGGATCAACTATAGAACAGGTGGGAAATGGAGAGTTGTAGTTATATATATATTGGTTGCTATTAAAAGAGAAGGAACTGACAATGGACGGAATTTGATGAATGTAGGACTTTAATGCTTCAGAGGACATCTTGATATTAAATAAATCATTTACCAAAAAATTTATATAACTCACCAGATTCACAAGCGGTTTTGATTTTCTCCATGAGTTCATTTAGCTCATCGAAAGAACTTGTCAGTTGAACATAGAACTCCATGGGAGATGTAGTGAAGACTACCTGGATATCTTCAGAGCTACCAACCTTGACAGTGACAGGAGGGATCCCCCCCACACTATCCGGCTATAACACAAAAAATATGTTACCTATAAACACATCCATTACCTGACTGTGACTCCAAGTATAGGATATACTGTAACAGTAAAACTGTATCGCTACTACTTTAATTAATACTACTTGTGACATATTTACTGTTAGTGACAATAAATTAACACCTTTGTGTACTAAAATTACAACTATTTTTAAGAGAAGGTAGCAAAGTAAATGGCAAGCATAATTTAGCCCTTATAACGTCAGTATATCTTTTCACGACTTCCAGCAAACGGCACAATATTATAAAAAAAAAAAAATTTAATGTGTAAAGTTCATTTTTATTTTTACTTTCTATAATTATGGTAAGTATAAAAAAGTAAAAATTTAAAAATTATCTTGTACGTACATATATTTATGGGACATTAAATTGTAGATATAAATAAAGTCAAAATAAAAGGCACACAAAATTTTATTAGCTAAACTATAAACATTACCAGACAATTATATAAATATAATTAAAATAAATTATATTTATAATAAATTATATATAATAAAATTAAAAATAAATAAAAACCATATAAACAGAAAACACGACGAAGGAAACCGACTCAGCGATGGTTAGACACGCACTACCTGAAGCCAAACTGCAAACAAAAGCGCACGCTGTACGGCGTCTGTGCCGTGTGGCGGGGAGAGTGTCTAGACACCGTGTCTATTGTTTCAAACAATGTAACGCGACAGCTATATTTTGACGCTTGACATAGGTCAATAACCCACACACATGGTTGACGCATACCGTTAGTGACATTGATCGGATTTAAAAGGAACTTAAATTTGCTATAGACGCAGTTTTGTGTCGATGCGCCGTACCGCGTCTTTGCCGTTTGGAGATAGTTTGTCTATGCGCCATACAGCGTCTGTGACGTTATAAGGGTTAATTCTGTTGTGCTTCGTTATATTATAAGAAAGTTAAGTTCAGAAACATAGGGTCGAATTTAACACCCTAGTTAACCCTTTGAGGAATAAGGCCCGATCTATCTTCCTTAAGCGTTTTTCTTTTGAGGACTGCTTGGATGATCAGTCAGCCTAAATAGTTTTTGAACGTAAAAGACTCCAGACCGATCTGTCACCCGTTGTAGTGTCGGGAATAAACTACAATTTATATAAAATGCATATATTTATATAACATTTTGAGTGCAGATCCCATAACTTTAGAGAAAGCTGAAACTTCAGAAAAATGTGAATCACAATGATGATCTAAACAGTTATTAGCCATGAGTGTGACCTTTACTGGCCCATATACAAGATGTGTTCAAAAGGTGTTATAGTTTTGAAAATATCAGCAAAGAATTAAAAAAATAACAAAAAAACATTATTTAACAAAAGGTTATTATTAAACTTAAGTATATTTGTATACAGCTTTTTCTTTTCCATGTGAATGTTAATTTTTATACATGTAGTGGTTTGCTAGTTATTGCTGCATAACTAATATTGAATTAAATTTTTTCCTCACTGGGCGGGCAGGCTGTTGCATAGGTTTGCTTCTGCTGGCTTCTTTAGATGATGACAGCGATGTCTATATACATTTCCTTTGTCTGGAGATAGATGTTCAAGGAATGTGTAAACTTCTTTTATAATAGTGGTAGCAACAGTTTTAACAATCGTTCACTGCCACATAAGATGTTTAATCAAGAATTTGGACCGGTTATCCTTATATTTGAACAGCATGTTTGAACGATTAAATTAAAGATTTATGGTAATGAAAAACAATGGTATCAAAAGAACAGGATCATGTATCTTAGATAAAAATCGACTACCAGTAACTTACACTTAGATAACAATTTACAAACTCATAAAAGACTTTACTCATATATTTTTGGCATGGATATAGCAGGGGGCTATGATTTGTCCAGAATTTATACCAAACACGTTTGAAGCATTACCAAGCATTATCAGGGTAAACAAATTTTGGAAGCTTATGTCTGTGAAGGGATGTTTAAAAAAAAAACACCCAGTGTGTTTCATGAATTGAATACAAGGTAAAGGAAAGATTTTAGTCAAATATGGAGAGACGCTGAGAACCCGTAGGATGGAAGCAGTGAAATAACCCAATCGCTCTGTGACGAGTGTTAACTGCCAGGAAAAGCGATACCACAACAAACCAAGACATGACTACACTTTGACCATGTAGTTGTACCATTTTCTGGTAGATAGCAGCACTGAACAGGCTGTGAATTATTCCTGATCTTATCCATCATATAACATATTTTTCTGGTGGACATAACTGTGTAAAATATTATTTTTTATTTTATTACAGCCAGATAACATTTGTTGTTTTGATGACCTTGAGAAGATCACACAGCTTTGGTCGACGAAGTGTAAATGGCATGTTTCCATAACAATGAAAGTTAATTTTTTCTAGGATTACATGTTACACATAAATAATTTACGTCTATATAGTATGCATGATTTTTGTTTTTAAATTAATTTAGAACAATTTAAGCACTCAAACTAACTGCGTTTTGTTTGTAAAACCAATAGGAGAACTCGTAGAAACCAAACCATGAAAAACAGGAATTGCTAAGCACTAAAACTTTTAAAACTTAACATTAAAATGGGTTGTCATTTGTTTGGGAGTATTATTGTTGGGCAGGACGTATCAAAATTTGGCTCAAATTTTGAGCCGAGATTGGTGCACTAATTTTACCTTGGTCCTAAAATATATTCTCAAAAATCAGATCTAGTATAATCACAGTAAGATTTGGTAGAATAGGACCACATGGAAGTGGAAGATAGGTTGAACATGAGACAGTGGTTGGAACTGCTGAGATATGAATGATATGGTGCAGTTTGACATAGAAAGAAACTATCCTATATATATAGGATATATATATATATATATATATATATATATATATATATATATATTTTAATAAAAGGTTTAAAGAACACATACAAGCATTGAAAACAAATAACATGTCTACAATAAAATCAAATTTTGCTGAACACTTATTAGAGACTGACCATAACTACACAAATATTGAAAAGAACATGGAAATTGTAGACATCGAAGGGAAAGGAGAGAAATTAAACACAAAAGAAGAATTACATATCTATCTAAATTATAATAAAGATCCTCATAACATTTTAAATAGTAATCTGAAAAATAAGACAAATCCAATTTTGAAAAAAATTAAAAACTATTGAAAATAATAAAATAAAAATTAAAAATTTTTGAATTATAAATACAGATTACTAATAAGAAAATTACAACTGTGTTAGTTAAATTTAACATATGTTTAAAAGGTCCACATGTGTATATCTAATTGTTTATTATTTATTTATTTAGAGGTTAATGTACACTGATGATGGTTAAAAACCGAAACACGTGTATGTAATACAAAGATTTTTTAAAAGGGTTTTAGTTACTTTCATTACATATATATATATATATATATATATATATATAAAACTAGGCTCAAGAAGTTTTACTGCAGTGCCAAGACGCAACTTGACATGGCACGACCAGTTATGTACTAAGCAAAAATAAAATTAGACACAGAATGTGTAATCTGGCCAAGATGCAAAATTTAGTTTAATTAGTGTATTATACTTGTTAAAACTAGATCTTACCTTTTGTGATTTAGGGGAATGCTTAGGGAATGAATCACCACTACCTGAAACATTACAATTTAAAATGGTTACTAATTACAACAAAATCAAATTGGTTGAATTAGTAAGAAAATACAATATTATTGAATAATTAATAATGTTTAGATCTGAAATTGTGTCATTTGTTTGACACTTCATTCTTGAAGCTTTTGTGTGCAATTTAAAAATAATTATTAAGTTGAAAAACTGTAATACTGAAAAGAACAGATAACAACAGTTTTACATACCTAAATTAATCCAAAGATTTTTTACAATTATGGGATTTAGCTAAAATTCTTTTTCTAAACTGTCACTTTTTACAAATATAACTACACAGAATTAAAAATAAAATAGATACTTGAGAAAAATAATAATTTCCATAGATGTAGAACTAAATCTTTTAATGGACATAATTAGCAAACCAAGTCAATATAACTTTATATTACAAAAATAACTTGCTTTCAATGTTCATGTCAACAATATGTTTTTGTTTTACTTAGAAAAGACTAATTTGTCCGCTAGTTTAAACTATTAACAATAACATTGCCCTCTAGCTAGTTTTACTGTCTAAGAATAGTACTCAAAGAATAAAAACTTGCATTACAAATACATTTTTATCCAATTATTTTGCAAATATCTAGTCTTATATTTACAATATTTTAACTAAGTTGTCCTTGAAGGTCTATTACAGAATAAGTTTCCCACTTATTCTAGCGAGGATGGCCATTCTTATTTTTATCTATTATTATTATTTAGCTTTACATTAACTGTAGAATCTTCGAGCATTGGAAAAAAACTGTTTATTGTAGTATCACTAGTATAAAGGAATACAACATTTTCCAATATATAATTTTTTATTTTGTGCAAGGCCTTTCTGAATCAAAGATTACATCCAATACCTACATCAGATTACATCAGAAAGGCCTTGCACAAAATAAAAAATTGTATATTGGGAAATGTCGTAATCCTTTACATTAACTGTTTAATAATTATATTTTAAATTGCTTTATTACAATAAGATTCATCAGTAATGGTTGATATTTGACACCAAAGTCTATTCCTATTTTTTGTCATCTGAGAGTAGCTACAGATTGGTTCTCTACTGGTCTGTTCATAAATCGTTACAAAGAGAGTTATAAACAAACAAGGACAGAGCTGCTTGTAATCAGAACAATCGGTCAGTTTTAATTTATTCCAAGTTGATACTTCTGTTAACCATTCAAGTCTTTCACGAATAAATAATACTTTACAAAGTGCTCCTTACATAACTTTAAGTAACTAAAGTGTTTAACTGAAAAAGAGATCTAAAAAGGCCTCAATAAACTACTTCTTCACCGGGTTGTCTTTTAATAAGTAAAACATGTCTCACTATGATGGAACATCCTATACAAACAAGATAGGAATATTATACCTTTCTCCCAAGGTTTCCGGAAACTGCTTCTTTCCGTTGGTGACTCTCGGCTAAAACCACCTTTCTTGAAACCACCATCATTATCAAATCTGTAAATCAAAATTCACTAAATATATATAAAGTAAATATATATAGTCAACAAAAGAGAATGTTACCTTAAAATATCTCATTCAACCTACTAATAGAGTTCTTTATTAATAATACCAAACTTGTAGGTTACTGGAATAGAGTCAAAAATTGTCTTAACCCTCCAGCTGGTATGAAACGAATTTTCGTCGCCAAAGGCCCGTCCCATTTGGCAAGGACGAATATTCGTTGCCAAAGTAGACACGTACAGTTATTGAAATTTTAGGCAATTAAGGTCATATAAATGATTTTTTATTTGATATATTCTGGAAGAGCATTAACTATAGTACCGATTTACTGTTCTTACTTCGATTATTGTCTTCTTTGTTTACCGTAAAACATCGTTCTCTATGGTCAGCTGACATGAACGTAGTAAGGGTCAACCACATTGTTGTGAAACTGTAAACAAGTGCCGGGTTTTGTGTTTGAGGTTACGAATCCAATAGTATTTGTGTAATTTGTATTTTATAGTGTTTTAAAATACACACTTGTTACATACTTGTTTAGTGTTGTTATTATTGTTTTTTTAGCTTTCTTAGGTTATAGTTTTAGTTGTTCAGTATGGGTGAAAACCTTAAAGACCGATCAAATGATCTTAGAGAGCTCGCTGGGGGGGGGGGGGGGGAGGAGGATCTAGTGACGCTGAGTGAAAAATGAAACTTTGTATATATTGTACATATGTAAATAAGGTAAGATTAAAATTTATTATTTTATTTTTGTTTTGTCTGTCATACTATATATAAGTATAAATGCAGTCATGAGATTATGTTTACCCACGAACAATAATATTTATTTAGAAATCTACGCATTTTTGAAAATAAGTAAATACGCGTGCTTCTTCATACAAAGCCCTGTAACACATACGTTTTGAGGTAAAAGTTACAATAATTATATATTTTTGAAATCAGGACAAAATTTTGAATAAGTTATACATTAATAGTTTTGATGTAAAGCTTATTGCTAAGCATTTACACAGTGGAATATTTACAAAAATAATGTTCAAAAAACATTTTTCTTACATTTTGTAAAAAAACAAAAATATGTTTCCATGGAAACAATAAGATATTGTAATTATAATGCTCTCCATATAGTTGTGAATACATTGACATATAATAGTTTATATTTGGACTAACAGTTATGAAATATGATACATTATAAGAAACGTCTGCGAGGCTGTTAAAATAGAGCCGCCAGTACAGAGTGACACCATTACCAGTTCTAGGGTTAACAATTCATTTCTCTACATAGTTATTTATTATATATATATATATATATATATAAAACAACAGTAAATTATAACAGTTTAATGAACCCATCAAAGATTCTATAAATCAGTAGGTTGTAAAATAATAGAATAGCAATTCTTACAGTAGAAATAATTACCTGCTTTTTTTTCCGATCACACCGCCGCCATCTTTCCAACTGTCTCTATCTTTATTCCAGCCTCCACCACCACTCTCTCTATCTTTCCAATTTTTCCCACCGTCACCACCTTTGTAACCGCTAGAACCGTCTCTATCTTTCCAACTTCCACCATCATTTTTGTCTTTAGTACTTCTCCAATCAGCTGAATCGTCATCTCTTTTTCTCCAAGGTTTGTCATCGTCAGTCTTATTAAATCTACCTCCTCCATCTTCTCTGTTGAATCTACCTCCTCCATCTTCTCTGTTAAATCTACCTCCTCCATCTTCTCTGTTAAATCTACCTCCTCCATCTTCTCTGTTGAATCTACCTCCTCCATCTTCTCTGTTGAATCTACCTCCTCCATCTTCTCTGTTGAATCTACTGCCTCTAGATTCTGAATCTCTGCCAAATCGTCCACCCCTTATCGTCATCACTAAATCTCCCTCCTCGTTCTCCATATGTTCTATTATCATCTCTATTAAATCTACCACTTCCACCTGAATCTTCCCTGTTATACCTTCCAGTTCCACCTTCTTCCCTACCAGATCTTCCTTCCTTACTATCGTCTTTGTTAAACCTATTTTCTCCTTTGTTCCATGGTTTGTCCTCACTATCTTTATTGTACCTTCTTTCAGGTTTTTGACCATCATTCCAACGGCCACCCTCTTTGTTGAATCTTGGAGGTGTTTCGCTTTTTTCTGGAGATCTCCAAGATTTCTTGGTGTCTTCACTGTCAACAAATAGAAAATAACTCACAGCAACTTATTATTTAAACTTTTACATAATTTAAATATTGCAAATGAATCTAGTTAAATAAAGGAAAAAAGTATAAATACATTCAAACAGTCTGTATTAACCATTAATCATTCGTAATAAACAGGTTTGCAATATCAAACATAAATAAAATTATATTTAAACTATACTACCTAATCAGAATCTTCAGTGTAATAAGAGGCCTATAATAGAATCCATCCGTGAAATAAAATTAGTTATTCAGCAACCAGCTGTACATTCTAGTCAAGAAATTATATAGAACAAAACTATATACAAAAACAAAGTTCAGTCATAGGCGTAAAAAGTATTTTAAATTCAACAAATTAAGTATGTTTAGCTGAAAACCAAAAAACATTGAGTGACTAGATATTTCAAATCTTGTAATGAGTGTAATAATTTCAAGATTTATTGCAGTCAGTGCACAAGACATTTTGATCTGTAAATGATGAGATAACAAACATTTGTTTAATTATCAATTGTACAGAATGGTGCAAGAAAAACTTTCAAATAATGTTTTATCAGAGATTTTTATGAAAAAAAGAAAGTGTCTATTGTAACAAAAAATACTAATGAAAATTATTGGACCAATAAAGGCTGTCGGGTACCAGTGCTGTTTGATGTTGCGCTGCGACTCTCATAATGCTTCCAAGCCTTTTGCATTCGCTAAAAATGTATAAAGATACAAATGATTGAACTATGAATCGATCTTCTTGGGATTTTCCCCAGTATGTATTATGAAAAATACCAACATGAATGTTTAGTGTCTTTTTTTAATTGTGAAAAAAATTAAACAACGATCCTGTAGGAAGAATTAGACATGAGAATGATAAAGTTAGCAATAGGTCCGCCCGCATCTTGACAAGATCTCCCTGTCCGTTTTGCATTGCTCACCCTCAATTAAAAAATGCCATTATTGCTTGTGTTGTAAATATTCAGTGCTCATGGTTTCCTGGCAAATTCAACTGTGGTAGAGATATACATACCAATTACGCTCACTACTGTTTTTACATAAGAGTCGACAGTTTTAAACAGATTTTTTTTTTTAATTTGTATATTACTGATATGCTAACAAAAACTACAAATTTTGTGACAGGTCAAATTACGACATTTGAATATTCGCGGGGAATTGGCAGACTGTGACGTCAGTGAATCACATGTTGTCGGAATTAGTCAATAGTCAATAGTCAAATATTCTTTATTCAAAAACATATAGTACATTTCTTACATTAGAATAGTGTCAAGTTTCAAATAATATAAAATAAAGACTACATCCAAAAACTAAATCTAAAAATCAAATTGTTATTATTAAAAAATACCCTTTTCAAATTCCTCTATAGAGTTACAAAGCTAAACCTGTCAAAAATGCTTTTAACTTTTTCTTAAATATATTACAATTGTCCTCTTTTTTAATTTCTTCTGGTAACTTTTTCAAAAAAATTTATTTCCTGCAAATGTTGTGTTTTTTTTTTTTGTAGAACTCCAGACGGGTAACTTGGAAAATTAGACTCATTTTTGTGTCGTGTATTGTACGAAGTGAATAAAATAATGTTGATCCCTTAGTGGGTTGTATCTTAGGAACATTATGCACTCATAAATAAAATAGCCCATAAACGGTCAATATTTTTAATTCTTTGAAACTTTTCTTTGACAGAATCATTAAAAATTCAGATGTAACATGACTCTGACTGCTCTTTTTTGGACTTTCAATATTTCCGTGAGGTTTTCCATTTTTGTTGTTCCATATACACAAA